>NW_008804549.1:3786699-3872314 GCF_000145635.1 Gaeumannomyces tritici R3-111a-1 | reverse complement strand
TCGGTCGTCTCTCTCTCTCTCTCTCTCTCTCTCTCTCTCTCTCTCTCTCTCTCTCTCTCTCTCTCTCGTTCGTCCCCCCTTTGTGTGTCGAGTTCACGGAGGCCGTGTCCGTCTTCGGCCCACAAGCAACGGCTTTTTTCTTTGTTCCGGTCTTCGAGGCACATCACGAGTACTAAAAATCATCCGGCGTTTTTTTCCCTTTGTTTTTTTTCTTTTCCTTTTTTCCTTTGTCAACCTCGTTCCTGGTTCTTTCCCTAGGGTGTGACCGAGAGTCGCATCCCGATTGCTTTAACAAGGGGTACACAACACAGCATTGCATGCGATCCTTGAGTAATAAATCAATCTCTCCATTAAACCACCACCACGGTGAATCTCCCCATCTAATCGCCTGCGCTAGAAATGTTTTTGAGAGCAGCAAGACGCCAGGACAAAGAATAATAACAAAAATGTAAGCACTCTTATTTACACCGCTCTGGCTCGATGTGGTGTTCCCTGCTGGCCATCTCTAAAAGTGCGGCAGGCACGGTACCAGCCAAGGTATTGGGCCATGTGATATACAACGTTTAAAAGCCAGTTTCTTCCCCTAAACGCCATGCGTCAGATTCCAGTCTGCCCATGCAACCAATATCACCAACCTTGGCCGTAGGAGACGCCAAGCCGTCACCTCTCCCGGTTCCGCAGTCCGAACCGTGCGTGTGCGTCAACCGAGGCTGAAAAAAGAACAAAACCAAGGAAGACGCCCTCATCTCTCGACGCGGTTCGGCCCTCATTTCCTGCCCCTCTTCTTCTTGGAAGGGGTGGGCGGGGCGGGGGTGGACGCGCGCGATGCGGCATCAACAAGGACCCCGTCGTCCTCGCTGCTGGTCGTCTTGGTGCTGCTCGCGTTGGTGACGACCGGGGACGAGGGCGTGGCCTTGGCGTCGCTGGCGGCAACGCTCGAGGCGTCGTCGTCAGCGTCGATCTCCTTCATAAAGTCGGTCTGGATGGCGGCCCGGCGCTTGTCCCACCAGGCCTTCTCGGACTCGGCCTGCGCCTGGATCTCGTCGAGCCGCTTGCGCAGCACCGTGTTGGCCGCGATCTCGTTGGCGGACTGGAAGATGGTCTGACCCCAGTTGGGAGCGAGCGCATTGGCCTGGCGATGAGGGGAGGGGTTTCACCAACACGTCAGTTTCTCGGCCGGTTTTAATGAGTGGCTCAAGGGAAGCCGGCGCGCGAGAGGATGCGCCCAAACAAACTCACCTCCATCACAACGTCGCGCAGCTCCTCCTCCATCTCCTTCTCGGCGCGGCTGAAGCGCTGCCACAGGTCGTCGCCGACGCTCCCCCTGGCGAGCAGGGAGCTGCATGCGGTTTTGGCAGTGCGGATCTGGATGATGCGGTGGATGTCCTCGACGGCGCGGCGTAACAGGGCGGCGCGCAGGACGCTCTCGGGGACCTTGGGGCCCTTCCCGCTCCCATCCTCGGGATCCAGGTGGAGCAGGGAGAGGTAGATGTTGCGCTGCAGGTGCGGCGGGAACCAGGGCGCAAGATTGGCGCTTTGCGCTGAGCGAGGCAAGGACAAGAGCGCGTTAGCGAACTGTGGCACCTCGGCAGCCTGAGGGGACAGGACATGCTACTTACTGGCCTTCCGTTTCCTGTAGACGGTCGAAAAGGTAACAAAGGTGCCGCCGAGGACGAGGATGTAGGAGAAGGGGAGCACTAGGCTCAGCCAGTCTATGCCGAACATGGTGGCGGGACGCCGTTTGGCACGCTCGTTCCGCTTTTCTCTTGTGGTCTTCCCAGAGGTTGTTCTTTCGTGGTCGATACGCTCTCTGTTTCTGCAGGAGTAAAGGCCGTGTCGTGTCGGGTCGTGTTTGCGCAGCGAGACGTTTGCGGAGGATGTGGACAGAAATTATTCCAAGATGACAACTAGGACCGACGCCATGTATCATGCAAGGTATTCTTAGATGTGGCTTCTCAATGTGTCCACTTCTCCCAAGCACGGCCTGACCCCGTCCGCCCCACTTTGGCGCTGTCGGCTGAAGCTTGGGCACCCCGCCACAACGTCCCTCTGGCTTTACCAGGCAGAAGAGGCAACGACGTAATTAGGAGGTACCTGAAAGGCTGCGAGGTATCTCTCTGGCTCCGACAGCATATTCAAGCTTCAACACTACACAACACCAAACCAAACTCTCTGCCGGCAAACCACACACCAACCAACGCTCACCAGCATTCCATCTCTTCCACAAGATCCGCGCCGACCGACGACGAAGCCCGAACGCTTTGCGCACCAGCACTCCAACACTCAAGCCTCATCGTCACGCAGCGAGTGAGATCCCTGCATACTACAACAACCTTGCTGGTAGCCCCCTCGTCTTGCCCACCATGTTGCTGCGGCTACGCGGGCCCGACGGCATGTTGCGCCTCGAGGTCGACAAAAAGGACAATTTCTCCAAGCTCTGCGAACAGGTGGGTGCGCGGAAGCCGCGCCTGTCCCTGCCCTAGGCTAGCGAGCTAACCCGCGCCGGCCACCCTCTCCGCAGCTGCTCCCCAAGCTCCCCTCCACCATCGACCCCTCCACCATCACCTTCTCCAATGCGCCCGGCTCACAGGGTGACAAGAAGTTCCTCAAAGACATTGCGCAGTACCCCGTGGGAGCCATAGGTCTTAGGTACGCTGGCGCTCAAAGCACCCCACCCCCACAAGAAAGCCCAGCTAACAGCCCTCTTGCCCGCTACTGTGCAGCCACGGCGACCTCATCTTTATAGACTACAAGCATCAGGGCTCAGATGTCGCCAACGGCCCCGACGATGGCGCCGCCCAGATTGCGTCTTCGACAAACCGCCTGAACGGCAAGCCCGTCCTCCCAACAGAGGACCACCCCATAGACCCCCTACCCGCACCCGCCTCGCCAACCGCTGAGCGCATCAAGAACCCCTGGGAGACTGTTCGGCAGTCCGCATTAGACGACAGGCTCGACAAGAAGGACGGCAAGATTCCGCGCAAGCGTGACGGCAAAATGTGTCGCCATGGGCCCAAGGGCATGTGCGACTACTGCCAGCCCCTCGACCCTTTTAACGCCAGCTACATGGCCGACAAGAAAATCAAGTACCTGTCGATGCACTCGCACCTGCGCAAGATCAACGCGGCCACCAACAAGCCCGAGCTAGGAAGCTCCTTCATCCCACCCCTCGCCGAGCCCTACTACCGCGTCAAGCGCGACTGTCCATCAGGCCACCCGCAGTGGCCCGAGGGCATCTGCACTAAGTGCCAGCCCAGCGCCATCATCCTGCAACCCCAGACCTTCCGCATGGTCGACCATGTCGAGTTCGCCTCGCCGCCCATCGTGGATACCTTTATCAACGCATGGCGTGTGTCGGGTGGCCAGCGCTTCGGAATTCTCTACGGCAAGTATACAGAGTACGACGTGGTACCCCTAGGTATAAAGGCGGTTGTAGAGGCCATCTACGAGCCACCCCAGGTCTGCGAGACGGACGGTGTCTCGTTGAACCCCTGGGACAATGAGAAGGACGTCCACGAGGTGGCACGATTTTGCGGCCTGGAGCCCGTCGGCGCCGTCTGGACCGACCTTGTCGATGCGGGCGCTGGTGACGGCTCCGTCATCTGCAAGCGGCACGCCGACTCTTACTACCTCTCGTCGCTTGAGGTCTGCTTCGCCGCGCGCATGCAAGCGCAACACCCCAAGTCGAGCAAATGGAGCGACACGGGCCGCTTCGGCTCCAACTTCATCACCTGCGTCATATCTGGTAACGAGCAGGGCGAGATCTCCATCTCAGCTTACCAGGTGTCCAACGACGCGGTCGAGATGGTGCGGGCCGACATTGTCGAACCGTCGGCCGATCCGAACGTCATGCTGGTGCGGGAAGAGGAGGAGGACGACGGATCCCAGAGCAGGACCCGGTACATACCCGAGGTCTTCTACCGCAGGATAAACGAGTACGGCGCCAACGTGCAAGAGAACGCAAAGCCCTCGTTCCCGGTCGAGTACCTATACGTCACCCTTACCCATGGCTTCCCGGACGCGGCCAAGCCCATCTTCACTGATTCGGGCTTCCCCATCGAGAATCGCGAGTACATGGGCGAGAGTCAGGAGCACTCATCGGCATCCAAAGCCCTCAAGGTCCACCAAAAAGCCGATACAGGAGGCCTCCAGGTCTCCGACTTCCACCTTCTCTGCTTCCTGCACCAGATGGGAGTCTTGTCTAAGGTAAGTCCTAGCCTATGGCCCCCGAAAGGCCAGATTTCTACAGGATACCAACCAACATACTAATATTGCATCTCCAAACATACAGGATGAAGAGAACCTGCTCTGCCGTGTGGCCACGCAGCGCGACCTGGCCGATGCATTCCAATTGCGCAGCACAACCGGCTGGCAGACGCTGCTGGCTATTCTGCAATCGACTGGTGAGAGACCCCCCAAGCGCTCCCGTTCCAGGCGGGATGAAGACCAAGACTTGTCCGCTACTGCTTCTGCTGCTTCTGCCCGCTCTGCCTCTGGCTCTTCCGTCCAGCATCCTGGTCGTGATCCTTCCGCAAAGGATGCTTCCCATGAACGACTTGCTAAGCGCTTTGCTGCCGTTAGGCTAAACGCAAATGGCGATCGGGACCGCCCCGACGCGCACGGCGTCTAGCACAGTTCAGACCGCACGCCCCCATGCCGGTGCGCTTACGCGCTTGCCTGCTAAGAGTAAGGAGGAGGTATCGATTCCGGGGTTGATCAGGGGCTGTGTGAAATAATCTCTAGAGCGGTACAATAAACGGCGGCGCGAGTTCTGAGCAGGCGTTTTGGCTGCCTTTTGGCTTGGTGGCGATGAGGCGTGGGGATCCGGCATACGACCCGGCAAAAAGGAAGGAAACCACGAAAGTTTAGGAGTAAAGGACCATCGCTTCCTTGCCCCCTTGTACCACGCCATCTCACAAGTTCAGTATCTCTGAATACTAACGGGCTCCAACGGAGGAGGTAAAAACCCCCAGATCAACGCCTTTTCTGCTCGGTCGTCATCTTCCATAATCTTCGACTTTAGGTTGAGCGCAATGAAATGGCCAATATCCAACAGCAAAAGTAGTCCTCAATCAATGCATTCTAGAGTTTAGCTATAGCTCGTATCCAGCTGACTACGGACTCCAACATCCCTTCAAGTTCTCTCTTTATGTGCCGTTTAATCTTTTTTTTTGTGTTTTTGTTTACTTTTATTCTTCATTTTTAGCCTCCTTCCCTCCCTAGGCCTTGTTGAACCAACATTTATAACTCTGTCCAAGGCACTTCCATGAAAATAAGCACCATATATAGCCCTACAATGCCACAGGCCCAAGAAGAGAAGTGAAGTTGTCCCGGCCTAGCGACAGGCCGCTTAGTCCTTGTCTAACCTCACTGCCGGATTTGTGGCGATGAAGTTCAGGTCGACCTTGTGACCCACCAGCTCCCTGATGTTGGAGATGCCGTACTTGATCATGGTTGGGCGTTCCAGACTCAGGCCCCAGCCGTAGACTCTCATGTCTTTGGGGAGACCCATGGACTCGAGCATCTCGGGGCGGAACATGCCGCTATTGCCAATCTCGACTAGCTTACCCAGTCCCTGGTGGTATGCGAAAATCTCCATGCTGGGCTCCGTGTAAGGGTTGTACGCGGGCTTGAACTGCAGGTCTGTGAGGCCCATCTTGTTGAAGAAGATCTCCATGAACTCCATGAGGCCTCCCAGCGCCAGGCCGTAGTCGGCGATGACGCCTTCTACCTGGTGGAACTCGGCCAGATGCGTAGCGTCGACAGTCTCGTTCCTGAACACGCGGTCAATGGAGAAGTAGCGCGCGGGCGGCGGGCGTCCGTCGGGGCCCTTGGTGCTAGCGAGGCGGTGCAGCATAGACGTCGAAATAGCCGTCGTGTGCGTTCGCAACACCAGCCGCAGAGACTCGTCGGGCGACCAGGGGTACCGGTAGCCTATAGATCCGTACTTGCCCGACTCGTGTACCTGCCGAACATTCTTCCAGTACTCGTCGTAACCGGCCTGCGAGGCTGCGTCGTTGGACGAGGGGCGTGGCGGGTCGGCGGCTTTGGGGTCCGAGATGTAGAAGGTGTCCTGCAGGTCGCGGGCGGGGTGCTGCTGGGGCACGTACAGGGCGTCGAAGTTCCAGAAGCCCGACTCGACGTACCGGTCTGTCGGCATCTCCTCGAAGCCCATTTCGAAGAAAATCTGACGGAACTCGGTGCGGACCTTGCTGAGGGGGTGCAGGGCGCCGGCATCCTGGTTGGCGCCTAGAGCGTTGAAGTTGTACGGCTTGAAGGTGGCCGTCTTCCAGGCGCCCGAGGCCAACATTTCAGCCGTGAGGTCCGTCTCCTCCTTTGCGATTTCTAGCGCAAACTTGGGGCCCTTGGACAGCTCGAAGCTGATGACCTTTTGCGACCTAATAAGCTTGCGCTTTTTGAGATCGGCGAGCACTTTGGGGTCAGGGTGGGTGCGCGAGGACTGAATAGTGAGGAGCTGCTCGCGCGTAACGTCCTGGATCGACTCGGCCTACGCGAGGGAGAGAGACAAGGTGCGTTAGTGTTGGCTCGCACGACCGCTATTTGGGCCGACGGGAGGACCTACCACAGCCATAAGCTTCTTGCCGTCCTTGGACTTGGAGATCCACTTCTCTTTGAAGGCCTTGCCCTGGCCCAGCTTGGTGACGGCCTTGTCTCCGACTGCTTGCTCAAGCTCTGAGACAGTCAGACCCTCGACAGCAGCGCGCAATGCCTCGAAAACGCGGGCCTCGTGGCTGCCACTGGCGGCGATCTTCTCGGCCTCGGGCTCCAAGAGGCACTCTTCCCGGTCAATGGTTTTGTAAGCCACCATGGACCGCGAGCTGAGCCTGTCGAGTGCGCTCTTGAGCTCGACGAACTTGGTATCGGGAAAGGTGTCGGTAGTAAGGATGGGCTCCTTTTGCGAAAGGGCCGTCAGGATGTCCAACGCCAGGTCTCCCGAGGGGGAGCCTTGGCTATTTGAAGCCGACATGGCGGGCTAGCGAGATGTGGCTTGTTGGGTTGTTAGGGCAAAGAGAGAGAAAGAGAAAGAGTTCCTTCTATAAGGAAGTAGGTCAGTGAGCACGCGCTTTCTCTAAGTAGGTCGTCCCTCGACCTTTTTGCCTCGCCCTTTTTTTTTTGTGTTTGACTCACCAGCCGCTCAAGAAATGGTTGTAATTCGTCGTCCCATGAATCACAGGCGGAATTAGAAGGAACGGCGGGCAAGCGGCACGGGTGTCGTTGCGCCGGGCATGCGTCACACAATATCGTGCGCTCAAATGGCGGGGCACCGCATTGAGGAGGGGTGCAAGACGGACCGCGAAGACGCCTGCCTGTGTCAGAGCTAGGTTGTCTCTGGTTCGAGGCGAAAGGGGGCGCCCCACTCACTGCCCGCCGTGACCCACAATTCCACCCGCCTGGGGTGGGGTTGCTCTTGCAGCTCCAAGAGAAAAGCCGACGACCATGTCTGTCAGGAAGCTAACAATTCCGTATGATATGCCCGCAGCCCCCAGAGGGTACACCCATCTCTCTCCAGCCCCGACCCTTCTTTGCCCTGTTCAAACCCGCTCGCTCCGGCTCATCCAAGGCGCAGCTGGGACATGTTCGCGCTATCAACGGCACCAACGCATTGAGTCCGAATCCCGGGCATGAGCGCCTGACAAGCTATGAACCATGATGATGCCGCTGCCGGCTCGAGCTCTCAGGGCACCGGGCCATCCGGCCTGGTCACCGACCGAGACCCTGCCCAGGACTCGGACCCGCCCTTGCCGTCGCCGCCAGAGTCGGCCGCCCAGAGGCGAAAGGCCGGCATGTATCGCAAGTTCCTATTCATGACCCATCTCATGACGAACCTGGATGCTCTCGTCTACGCCGAGATCTGCGCCCTCTACTATATGGAGTAAGCCCGCGCCCGGCGCCCTCTCGTCCGTCTGCGCATCCTTGCTGATCCGCCGCAGCTGCTCATTCTTCCGCCTGCTCATGCGCGTGCTTGTCCAGTCCTTCTTCCTGAGCCCAAAGTCGGACGAGTTCGTGTTGCTGATGCCGACACACCGGCCCCACGTTGTGGCCGTCTTGGCTCCAAACCTCCTGTGCATGCTGCTGCACCTCCTGACCTCGCTGCCTACCGCCGGCGAGTCCACCCGCGGCTACCTGCACGGCGGTGTCATTATCGACTTCGTCGGCGAGAAGGCTCCGACCTCCAAGTTCAAGCTTTTACTACTCGACATGTTGGTACTGGCCCTGCAGTGTACCATGCTGGCCGTTCATGCCGAAAGGGAGCGCTTGCGCAAGGTCGTCAAGCCAGCCGGGCGAGTCCTCGGGACCACTGCGCAGAATGGCGAAGACTCCGAGGCGGCTGCCACCAGCCCAACCACGCCTGTGGCGGCTGACAATGACACCACGGAGAGGGCATTCTCGAGGACTGCGCCTCGAGCAT
This sequence comes from Gaeumannomyces tritici R3-111a-1, assembly GCF_000145635.1. Lineage (NCBI taxonomy): Eukaryota > Fungi > Ascomycota > Sordariomycetes > Magnaporthales > Magnaporthaceae > Gaeumannomyces > Gaeumannomyces tritici. Next base: position 3,863,883 of record NW_008804549.1, on the reverse strand, counting down.
CCAGGGCAGGAGATGGCATAGAACTTCAGCCCCTGCCGCCACGCAGGGACGCGCAGCCTGCCCAAGTCTCGGCACATCGCCGGCGGCCCCCAGACCTCCGCGAGTACATGCTCTCTGGGAATGCCGTACTCGGTGATTTCCACGTGCTGCATGCCCTCCGCACAGCCAGCAATGACTACCAGAGCGCCACTGCCCAGTCGCTACAGAGCATCGGATATGCTACGACTCTGGCTCGCCTAGTCGCGGAGCCAAGGTCGAGACTGATAAGGCTCCGTGCACAACGAAGAGAACAGCAACAGCAACAACAGCAGCAAGGAGGCGGCATGGTGTAGCGGCACACGTCATCTTTCTGCCCCCCATTCGGTTTCTCGTATTGGGCTTCGGGTTGCCCATATACCCTTTTTTTTCTTGTAATAATTATTTTTCTTGTATCGTTCCAGTTGGCTCAAGCTATCTTGCGTCCCACATTGCCGACGCCAGCCCCCTTTACTGTCACCATCATGTCGTCTGTGTCGTCTTCGCCAACCGGTCGAAAGCCCCAACTGCTGGCACCAAACTTCCTCAGGTCCCTTGCCAGGCCGATTGTTTCTGCGTCCATAACGTCGCTGCCGATCCTGAGGCGACCGACGTCCTCAGACCCCATAGCCATGAGAGTGAGCACTGTCCGCGCCGCTGCCCAGCTGACACAGCCTCCCTTTGCGATTGCCTCGAGAAGCTGGTGTGCGCACTGAACGCCGAGGTCTTCTGGCAGCGCGCCACCGCGTGCTGGCGACACCACGTCGGCCGAGTAGACGATTCCGGGGACGCTGGACTCGGCCACGAGACTCAGACCGAAACCGATGCCGATTTTGTTCCTAGCATCGTCCTTTCCTGGGGATGCCTCTCCAATCTTGATCTCTCCCGTCAACGCGTTGAGGACAGACCGGGCCGCATGTATCATCCTCTTGTTGTTAGAAGCCGAGACGCCAGTGGAGTAGGCAACGCCGCCGATGCGTTTTATCCTGCCGGGGCTTCGGTTCATATGCAGCGTCTTCGGTAGCCGAACTTGGCTGGCAAAGCGCATCTCCACGACGCCGCCGCCACGCCGCTCGCCAAAGCCGGCGCACGACCGTTGCCTGACCAGCAGGCCGATCCGTGCTGGCGGAATGCCGAAGAGGCCGTATAGAGGCAGAATCGCCAGGCGGAACGAGTCTACCGACATGTCGCCCAGCTCCGTAGCAGCTGTTATGACGCCTGGGCCGGAGAAGCGCACGTTCATGTGTGCCTTTGAGAAGGGTGCCAGCAGGGCGAGCGGGATGAGGAAATAGGAGATGCCGCGGCGATTCGTCTCGGACAGAGTGTACTCGATTACGTCGCCATGGGCCGAGGCGCCGCCGCCGGGGACGCTGCCAGTGATGAGGCCCGGGTGGTAGGTCATGGTGGTTCCGGTGTAGGAGATCTGGATGGAGCTACCGTTGGTGACGGCCTCAAGCAGGCGCAGGAAGGAGATCTCGTGGGGCGCCAGGCCGGGCGCGGTCGGTGACGAGCTGCGGATTCCCGAGATGTGGACCGGCTTTCCCGTAAGGGTTGACAGAACGAGTCGTTGCGTGAGATTTCGGTGGCCCGTGAACCGGACGTAGCCGGGGGCGGAAGATGTGGTCGCCATCGTGAGAGACGTAGAAAGCCACCCGAGCTGGGCTCCCCAAGTTCCCTGATCTCTTTCCCTCACACGCTCTCGTATCACCGCGCCCGCACGCCGCCTTGCAGCAGGCAACAGATAATTCCCTGTTATCGGTCCCTGGTTGGGTCTGAAGAACACGGGCACACGTTCAAGTGGCTTATTTACGCTGAAATGTTCGGTCGTGGCGGCCAAGACAGGCAATTGAGCGATCCTGGACCTGTCGTCGGCTCCGTTGCGCGAGGCTTGAACTTTTCGCGACCCCACCCAAGACTTTTTTATGGGTCAAATGGTTAATTTCCTTATCCGCAGGAACAGATAAGGAGTATGACCCACTTATAGATGGAAGCTCCCGCTGTGCAGGAAGCTGTGGTGGGATGTGGAAGACGGGGGGAAAAAAAAGATTCATCGTGGAGACGAAGTGGCTACATGAGTCTTTCGACGCCAGCACTAAGAGAAGCTTCTGCACCGAATCTCAGCACGGGCAGATGGGGAATGGCCTGCGACGCACACCGTAGCCACCTTGCCGATGCGCCCAAAAAGCCTTCCCGGAGACTTGGGATGCCTTCCCGAGTATATCTGCAGGGCCTGCCTCGCCCTCCGAAAGCCGGGCCTTAATCTCCCAGTCCCTCGCTACTATTCCCGAGAGGCTCGACCGGCGAGGGCACCTCCCAGACTGGCGCGGAAGGCCCAGCAGGTCCGGATTCCCCGAGTAGAGATACCCGAACCCGAGACAGACGACGGCAACAATGTCACGTTCCGCTATTTCGAAATGGACCGTCCTGGCCACCTGCGGCCACTTAAGGACAATGCCGAGTTTGTTGAGTCCCTCGAGTCCGAGGAACGCCGAGCCCAAGCCGAACTCGACAAGATGGAGGCACAGCTAAAGCTGTCCGCATTCAAGGGGCTGAGGGAGCTTGCCGAAAGACTAGGGTTAGTGCCCAAGCAGGCAGAGGAGGAGGTGCAGAAGGAGCCTGCCAAATGCAAGCCATTTACAAAGGAGATAAACACTATCGGCATATACACGCTGCACGCGAGACCGATCATACAGCTAAACTGGCACCTCAAGAGGTCCGCGAGAAGGATTGCCCAGGGAAAGATTAGGCGGAAAAACATCCATGACACCTGGAAACTGTACGCGCTCGCGCGGCCTCTGCTCCAAAACTCATGGGAACGGGTTCCACGCCAGATCTGGGAGCTTCTCTGGCGCCTCCTCTCCTGGGATGGCCCGGAGAACACGAACCGCATGGGTCGTGTTTACCAGCTCGGCAAGGACATGCGGGCCGCTGGCATACCCATCGACGACACATGCCAGGTCCTCCTCATCGAAGCCGCCTTTGTCGAAGGGCCGCGAAAGGAAGCAGTCGAAGCATGGAAACGCTTCTCCTTGTTGCCGAAACACTCGAAAGAGCTCCGAGAGGACTACCTCACGCTAGGCGTTCGCATGCACTCGATTCAGGGCGATCTGGAACGTGCGGGTCGCGCTCTCGACAAGCTGCTCAAGAAAACGCGCCCCTCGGACCCGCGCTTCATGTTGACCTTCATCCGCGCCTGTGCTCAGGACAAGACGCGTTTGGACAAGGCATGGGAGACGTACCGGCTGATGCGGGACCTTCTAGGCCCTGACATCAAGATGGAGGACTACGACGAGGTCGTTGCGTCCTTCCTGCTCTCAAAGCAGGCCGAATTGGCATTCAAGGTCTTTGTCGACATGATGTTCTCAGGGGCCATCGATCTGCACGGCAAAACCACGAAGCTGCCGAGCGAAGTCAACAATCACTTCTTCATGGGCAAGTGGCTCAAGAGGTTGATCGGAGCAGGCAACCTCGACGGCGCATTAGAAGTGCTGAAGTTCATGCAGACAAAGGGGATCCTGGCCGCCAAGGTCCAAGTGAACGGCCTCATCGGAGCCTGGCTTCGGTCGGGCTTGGCCGAGAATCTAGAAAAGGCAGATAAGCTCGCATGGGCCATGGTGCGGTCTCGCATGGCGTTCGTCGAGCTGCGCCGGCGCGAGGCACTCGTCGACTGGCCGATCCGACTCGTGCAAACACCGAACAAGAACGAAGATCTGCCGGACAACCTCGGCCTGACGTTCGTGCCGCAGGCCAGTCTCGAGACCTTCTCGCTGATGGCGGAGAACTACAAAGAGCGGGGGCTGCACTCCAAGCTCGAGGGACTCTGGGTGGCGTTCCAGAAATGCGAGATGTCGACCGATTCCTTCATGATGAACCAGCTTCTTGAGTCCTACAACCAGGAGGGTATGGGCCTCAAGGCCCGCGAGGTGTACAAAGCCCTCACCGAAGAGCACGCACTGGCGCCAGACGCCTACACATTCTTTGCCCTCTACAGGAGCCTCGAGATCAACCTGAGGCACTGGGGGTCGATGACTGACGAAGTCATGCGTGGGGAAGGGCAAATCTGCCGCGAGATTTTCCGCGACATGGTTGGCTCCTCCTGGGCGTTTGAGGCGGAGGAAGTGCAGCAGGCGTTGATGCGCATAGTGCTTCACTCGTTCCGAAAGTGCGGTGACAACGTCGGAGTGATCATCGCTCTACGGGCGATGCGCGACGTCTTCGACCGCCTACCAGGGCACGCCATCAGCATAGAGATGCTGGTCGAGAACCCCGACGTCGCCCAAAGCAAGAAAAAGCTTTTCGACGCCAGCCGGCAGGTCCAAGCCGCCTACGATATCAGCCTGAAGGGCGGCAGTGACGCTGCCCCGACGCGCAAGGAGCTATCCCAAAAAGAAGGTGCCGAGATTCTAGTTCGCATGGTTGAGGAGTATTATCTGCAGAAGATCGGGCCGACCTCGGACGAGGAGCTTGAGCTCATGTACCAGAAGGCCATTCTGCAGATGGGCCTGGCCGATGTTCTGATTCCATCCCAGGCTCCCGACGAGGGCGAGCAGGAAGAAGACGGTGCCGGAAATGCCCTCAGCGGCGCGGCAGGGCCCTGCTAAAGAAAAGTGTAGTAACACGGCTGTTCTATTGGCCAATGTTTGATAGACGGCCAAGGGATGTGAACTTACGGTATCCCCCCATGATGGTTCGCGCAACCCAATGTACATTAATGATCACTTTACTTTCGCTTCGCGGCTTAATCGTGGTCCTCCTCCGCCTTTCCAGGGCAGCCTTCCATCTGCCCGTCCGGGTACGCGTATTTACACCAGAAACAATAACGATGCGCCTCGCGGAGGTGGCCGACCACGGCCTGTAGCCTGTCGTCAACGTCCCGAGAGCTGAACTCTTGGAGCTCCGCATCGTCCTCGTCGAGGTCGTCGGCCGTGACGTAGGCCGTGGAGGTCTTCCCCAGCGCCCTCTTGTCGTCGTCGTCCTCGTCGTCGTCCTCGTACGTCGGCAGCCGCGAGAGGCCCTGCTGCATGTCGTGCCTCATCCTCCGGTCGCGCTCCGCCTCCTCGCGCGCGCGCACCAGGCCCCGCCACAGCACGTTGATGGACTTTAGGGGCCGGCGGCGCGCGGCCGGGCGCCGCGGCCTCTGCTCCTCCTCCTGCTCCTCCTCACCTTCCTCTTCCATGCTCTCCGCCACCTTTTGCGCGGCGTGCAGTTGCCGCTCCTTGCGCGCCACCTCGCGCTCCCGCCGCACGCGGTCCCGGAACTCGCCCTCGTCGGGCCGGGCACGCTTTGCCCCGTCCGCCGACGCGGCGGAGGCCCCGTCGCCCGCGGCCTCGCCCATCTTGCGCTTGCGCTCGCTGGCCAGGCCGATGCCGCCGCGGCCGTCCTTGACCGAGATGCGGACGGGCTCGAGAATGGCAGCGGGCGGCGGGGGCGGTGACACCCCGCCGTTGTTGTTGCCGTCGTCTTGGCCGTCGACAGTTTTGCCCCCGGCACTACTATCGCCATCAACGCCACTACCCTCCTTGCCAGCGGCGTCCACGGTTGGCGGTGGCGGCGGTGGCTCCTGCGGGCGGCCGAGCGCGGCGCCGGGCTTGAAGCCCATCTTCGCCATCATGGCGAAGCCCTTGCTCTTCTTGACGGCGGCCGGGTCGCGCAGCAGCGAGGTGCCCAGCGCGGCCTCGCGCTTGGCGGCCTCCTCGGCGGCCAGCTCGGCTTTTGACTTGTGGCGCCCGCGCTGCTCGGCCTCGCGCTGGAAGCGCTGCCGCCGCTGCAGCGACGTCTCCGGGGCGGTGGGGGCGTTGGGGAAGACCATGTTCATGTAGTCGTCGTCGTCGCCGTCGCCCGCCGCGGGGTCTTGGGCTGCTGTTGCCGTCGCCGACGCCGCGCGTTTCGTGTCCATGACGTGTTTTTGCTCTGGTGCGTTTTTTTGTGTTTTTTTTAATGTTTTCTGATGGCTGATTTCGAGATTCTGCAAGCTTTCGTCATGCTAGATCAATCATTTGTCGCTGCTGAAGACTGTGGCAAATGGTTGTCATACTTGGGCAGGTTCGCTCTACTTTGAAATGCGTGGCTGGGTTTGAGGCATCAGCGCGACCAAGCAATGTCGGACAGCAAACAACTAACTTGTCAGAAAATACCTAAAATCCAATCATGATTTTTTTCACTTGCAATAGAGCACGTATGGATGCTCAACGCTCAACGTGTCTGGTTTGGTGATGAATTTGCTTTGATTGTCTCCACTCTCGGCCTGTTCTGCCTTGCCGCTCGGTTTGCAGCTTGAGGTTTCCCCACCATTCTCATCACCATCATCACCATCATCACCACTAAGTGCCAGTGTCTAACCTAAGGGTTATATTCTAGCCAGTCTTCCTCGCTGCTCCAAAGCTTCTTCATGGCAGAGCGATACACTCAATCTCAACCTCGACATTCTTGGGCAAGGTCTTGACGGCAACGCAGCTACGAGCCGGCTTGTGCACGAAGTGCTTTGCGTACTCCTCGTTCATACTCTTATGGTCACATGCAATCATGTCAGTTTTCTGGCAGCATACCAGACGGGGCTGCCATAGAGGCGTGACTCACGGCAAAATCTCCCATGTCGGCGAGAAAGATGTTGACCTTGACCACCTTCTCGAGCGACGAGCCGGCCTCAGCCAGAACGGCGACGAGGTTCTTGATGCAGGCCTCAGTCTTCTGCTGGATCGTGCCCTCGACCAAGTTACCCTGGGAGTCGACGGGGATCGAGCCCGAGCAGTAGATGGCGCTGGGCGTCTTGATAGCGTGGGACTACAGGCGAGGTCAGCCGATTGTGTTTGGCCAAGGATTCGATGCAACAACATTGGCTGTAGATACTTACGTAGGGGCCAGCAGCTGGTTGTTACAACACCATTAGCATACGCTATCTTCTTTTGACAGAAGACGGAGCTTCAAAAATAGCTCTCGACAGGGGGCAACTAACGAGGGGCAGCATCCTTGCTGTTGACGGCAATCATGTTGCTGGCCATTTTGTACAGAGCCGGGAGGTTACGAGGGTAGAGAACAGGGCGAGATGATGCGAATGCAGCTCGGGAGACTTTCAGGACGAGCGGACGTAGTCTCAATGCCGACATGAGTTGATTATCAGTTGCGGTTGTTTTCGCGTGTTCGTTGTTGGGGATGGAGCGTCTTATATAATAATGCGGGCCGGCTGCAGCAAAGGCACAGTACGTCAGTTCTAGACTGTCAGCTAATGGAAATGCCGTCCTGCCGATCGACACGAAACCGGCATTCAAAGGCGCAGCCCGGCCGGCCAGCCGACGGAAAACTCGCAACCTTCGACCGTCGTCCCTCCGAACAGCGGAGGGAGGGGCCGAGGGGTTCCCCCCCGGGGCACCCAAGTCCCACTACCGTCGGGTGGCTTCCGGGAAGGGAGGGCGGCGGGGTCCTTGCAATTGGACCTTTGTCCCATCCCTTGTGCCATCCTGGATTGGATGGAGGAGCTTGGGCCCCCTAGTCAACGGGCTGACATGTACAATATACTTCAGACGGAAGCAAAGCCCCGCTCCAGAGCCAGGTACCTGGATACAAACCCCAATTCCAGCTCCACCATTGACAGGACCTCGAAGAAAAAAAGGAGTTGACAAGAACTGCCAAGTGGCAACTGGCAATCAGCCAGGGCTGAAGTAACGCGATTGGCACCGATCTGCTCAAGGACTGGGCCTCCTCCTCAACCTCCTCCCCTTCTTTCTTTCCTTGACCTCAATCCAGCGGATGGGACATCCGTGCCTTCATCCAAAAGCATTGTATTCCCTTTTTCTCGCTCGTCTTTCTTGCTCCCTGGGACTGTGTGACACTCCTTCACCAGTGCCCGTCCAATTCTGACCCTAGCCTCTCTCCTGTCCCTGCTGCTCTGTCCAACTGCAGTGAGCCCGGCCCCAGTGGCCTGTTCCATCATGGCCACGACAGCGACCCCCCAGGGGAGCTTGCGCCAGCGCAATGTCCCTGGGTCGACCCGAAAGCCCAAGGACGGCGCCGTCGACCTCGACGAGCTGGCCAAGGTCCACGCTCCCGCCGCCGCCCTCGGCCCTGAGAGAGACTACCAGGCCACCTTCGTCATCGTCACTGCCCTCGCATTCGTGACCAGGTTCTGGGGAATAAGCCACCCCAATGAGGTCGTCTTCGACGAGGTTCACTTCGGCAAGGTAGGAGACCAGCCGGGACCTCACTGTATTCTGTTGCGTGTTGGCGCAGACATACGACCAAAGACATGACTGACACGACCCGACATTGCCCCGAATATAGTTCGCCTCCTACTACCTCCAAAAGACCTACTTCTTCGACGTCCACCCGCCCTTTGGCAAGCTCCTTTTCGCCTTCGTCGGATGGCTGGTTGGCTACGATGGCCATTTCCATTTCGACAACATCGGCGATTCGTACATTGTCAACAAGGTCCCCTATGTTGCCTTCCGCTCGCTCCCGGCCCTCCTGGGCGCCCTTACCGTCTCGGTCGTCTACCTCATCATGTGGGAGTCGGGCTACAGCCTGCCCGCTTGTATCCTGGCCGCCGGCTTGATCCTACTCGACAACGCCCACATTGGTCAGACCCGCCTGATTCTGCTCGACGCGACCCTCATCTTCGCCTTTGCTTGCAGTCTGCTCTGCTACGTCAAGTTCTACAAGCTGCGCCATGAGCCCTTCTCGCGCAAGTGGTGGAAGTGGCTGGTCCTGACTGGCTTCGCGCTCTCTTGCGACATGTCCACCAAATATGTCGGCACCTTCGCCTTCATCTCCATCGGCTCGGCTGTCATCATCGACCTATGGGATCTCCTTGACGTCAAGCGTCCAGGAGGCGCCCTGAGCCTGCCCCTCTTTGCCAAACACTTTGCTGCCCGCGCCTTTGGTCTTATCCTCATGCCCTTCCTCTTCTACCTGTTCTGGTTCCAGGTGCACTTTGCTGTCCTCACCCGGTCCGGTCCTGGCGACGACTTTATGACCCCTGAGTTCCAGGAGACACTGAGTGATAACGTTATGCTAGCCAACGCCCTCACCGTCAACTACTACGACACCATCACGGTGAGACACAAGGAGACCAAGACCTACCTCCACAGCCATCCCGATAAGTATCCGCTGCGCTACGACGACGGCCGCGTGTCCAGTCAGGGCCAGCAGGTGACTGGCTACCCCTTCAACGACACGAACAACTACTGGCAGGTTCTCCCCGCAAGTGACGACAAGCAGGAGGGCCGCGTGATCCGCCACCAGGACCTCGTCCGTCTTCGCCATATCGGCACTGACACGGTCCTCCTGTCGCACGACGTCGCGTCTCCTTACTACCCAACCAACCAGGAGTTTACCACCGTGTCTCTCGAGGATGCCCTCGGCACCCGTGCGCAGGATACCCTGTTTGAGGTCCGCTTCGAGGGCGGGAAGGCCGGCCAGGAGCTGAAGAGCGTGGCGACGCACTTCAAATTCATCCACAACCCGAGCAAGGTCGCCATGTGGACCCACACGACCCCCTTGCCCGAATGGGGCCACAAGCAGCAGGAGATCAACGGCAACAAGCAGATCGCGCCCAGCTCCAACGTGTGGTTGGTTGAGGACATCCCGTCGCTCGACGTCGATAGCCCGCGCCGCGAAAAGACCGAACGAAAGGTCAAGACTTTGCCCTTCATCCGCAAGTGGTTTGAGCTGCAGAGGTCCATGTTCTGGCACAACAGTCAACTCACCAGCAGCCACCCGTACGCCTCGCTGCCTTACCAGTGGCCCTTCCTGTTGCGCGGTGTCAGCTTCTGGACCCAGAACGACACGCGCCGGCAGATCTACTTCCTCGGAAATCCCATCGGCTGGTGGATTGCCAGCAGTCTGCTTGCCGTCTATGTCGGCATCGTGGCCGCTGATCAGTTTTCGCTGCGGCGTGGCGTGGACGCCCTGGATCATCGTAAGTTACAACACCCCCTCGATAGGTATTGCAAAGGAAACATTTTTAACACGTGCACTTTTTTCCATGGCACTGCAGGCTCTCGGTCGCGTCTCTACAACTCGACAGGATTCTTCTTCCTGTCGTGGGCGACGCACTACATCCCATTTTACGTCATGGGCAGACAGCTCTTCCTGCATCACTATCTCCCCTCACATCTGGCCTCTACTCTGGTGGCGGGTGCTTTGGTGGAGTTCATCTGCAACTCGGACGCGCCCGAGGTGGTTGCGGACCAGCAGGCGGGCAAATCTGGCAAGAAGGTGGCGGTGGCGACGACCTCGAAGCGTCACATCACAGCCCGGGAGCGGTTCGCCGACCAGAGCATGCTGGCGAGCTGGGTTGTGTCGCTGAGCATACTGGCCATCGTGGCGGCGAGCTGGTACTTCTTCCTCCCTCTAACGTACGGCTACCCCGGACTTAGCGTCGAGGAGGTGCAGCGGCGCAAGTGGCTCGGCTACGATCTTCACTTTGCGAAATAGAGGCGCACATGAGCCGTGGGGTCGAGGAGGCATAATGCGGCAGAGGAGTTGTGTTTCACATGTCGAATATGATGTATACCTGTCAACCGCACATCCATGCCCTTGGTACCTTGCGTTGTTTGTATTTTCGTTTGTCTTGTGCTCCGGGAATCTAGAAATATCGGGGAATACCAAACAAAAGTCGATGACATTACGTCGTCGAGCGGCAAGAGCCTCGATGCCGCCGAGAAATTCCCACTTGAGAGTCGTAATGGAAAATCTTATAGATGTCTAGATACCTAGCCTAGTAGGTTCCATGTGTTTTTTTTTATTGAAGTAGTTATTAGATTGGTTTGTTTTCGAACTAAATTCGGACGAGTACGACTGGGATATTTGGAGCTTACCAAAAACAACCTCTATAGGTCCCTAGGAGTACCCCCAACTGGTGCAGAGAGGTGACCTACCGGGCGGCGTCCAATTTTTGACGTGGGCGACAGCCTTTCGGTGGGATCGACTTGGGTCTCGGCGGATCCGAAGAGCCATTCCCGCATCAAAAACGCCAGCCACACCGGCCAGATGATTGCGGCTACACGGCTGCTCCCAGGCCTTGACCCTGCACGCCACCCTCGCACTCCTTCTTTCGTCCGTCTCCGTGGGGAAGAGGCTCATACACTGCTGGATGATCTGCCGGGCCTCCATCATGTGGTCATGGGGGAACTGGTAGATAGCCCGCACCCAGCCCGGCAACAGCCGGGGCGCCACGCCGCGGCACCGCTCCGGGCAGCCGCGGGCGGGGACGCCGAGGGCCTTGGCCCAGCTTATGGAGTTGAACCTGGTGGCGGCCTGCGGCTGCAGGCGCGCCAGGCTGTACTGGGTCCGCGGGTGCTCCAGGACGTGCAGCAGCACGTCCTCCGCCCCCGTGCAGCTCGGGATGGACAGGTACGAGGCCAGCTCGGAGGCCAGCTTCCTGTTCGTTTCGGCGCCGCAGCGGCAGGTCCGTGGAGGAGGGGGTTTTGCACCCGCAGGCCGGTTCCGTCGGGAACGGATCGCGACCAGCATGGGGGCTATGCCGCGGCTTCGGGGCCCCTGGGGACACGAAGCCGCCGGGGGAGCTGGCAATGGCTTGTCTGGAACTCCCTCGCGGGACTCGAGACTCTGTGAGCACGAGGCTTCCATGTCAGCGGCCGGGGGGGAGGCTAGCGATAGCTCGGGTGAGGTCTCACACATCATGCTATTCGACGGCGCGCCCTGAAACATCGGGTCGCTGAAGATCATGGAGCTCAGGCTTTCGAACCCACCCTCTGGCGTGAACTCTGGTAAGACCGGGGGGAAGCCGTCCGGTCCCGAAGAGACCTGAATCTCAAGACGCTGCGTCAGCTTGCACTGGCGTCTTGTGTGTATTCTGGATTCCGCCTCGCTCCGACGTTCTATCTGTATCCGGACTTCGGCCTCGGCGATCCGAGCCACCAACTGCCTCGAGGCAAACTCCCGCTCCTCCCGGGTTCGGCTCTGCATCCAGTTGAGCGTCTCCTGTCTTCCCAGGGCCGCGGGCGTCTGCAAGTGTTGCGTAGGCGCCGGCTCCTCACCAACGGCTATAGTAGATACCGATTTCAACCACTGCTGCCAAGATTGAATATTTCTTTGATATGGCATAACCGATGTCGTTTTGCTCGGCGCTCTCCGCGGTGCTTGTAGTCGATGTTGGGCGGGTGCTAGCTATGTGTGCGGCCTGGTGCATGCCATATCGTTGGCTCCTGCGGATGGCTGCGATATAGCCTATTAAACTGCGCACGGCCAAATACGGCGGGTTTGGAAGCTGCGAGAATACCTTGACGTGCGAGCCTTTTTGTGGATAATTTCTACTTTGTTTCTTATATCTCGCACGCCTTTGTTAGGCACAAGGCCCGCTCGCCATTGTCATATGCACCAAAGGACAAAGAATGAAACAGCTCCCATTAATGGCCCTTTCACTTGATGAAAGGTAGTAAGGATGTTCTAGATCATGCTCTTCACGAATGGAGAATCTTTGTGAGCAAATGGTTATGTGCAGTGGGAGAGAACTACTTGTATATAAGATGCACACCCAGAATGCAGACAGGGGTAACACAACGATGAGCGAACAATATCGACACAAAAGAAGAGCGGCGAAATCGCAAACGAAACATCAATCAGAATACCAACCAGCTACCGCCATCATGTGCCAGAGACGACTCGTTTGCCCCATGTGCAACTGTGGTGAGATCACCCGCTGCAGCGAGTGGAAGACCGAGGAACACCGCCTGGAAAGTATCCGGGGACTCTTCAGCTCCAAGCGCAAGGTGTGCAGTCTCGAGAATCGGCAAGGCCCCGCCGGTCCTAACCACAGGTGCCAGGCTGCAAGTCCGGACCAGAAGCCTAAGAGACAGGCGCGAAGCGGAGGCGGGTGGCAGTCATGGCAGCAGGCCAGCTAGACTGTCACACTCCATGTATGTTCGGGAGATATCCAAACAAATTGTAATACGGTGATTTGGAATAGTTTTGCGAGTATATCATGTTGCAGATAGACAAAAATCTACCAACAGTGATATGTAGACACGTGATATTTCCTAGGAGGCTCATGGGTGCGGTCTCATTTAGGTCGACGTGTTTTGGTCGCCCCGCCATGTCTAAGACATGCATCAACACCACCACCAAAAAAGGGTGCCCACCTCCCGATGCCCGAATTTCCCCACGCAACAAGCACGAACAAATGGGTGGAGGTGGGTGACGATGGCATCCAGGGAATAGTTCATCATGTCGCCTCCTAGTTCTAATGTTATGCAGGTCGCGCGAGGTGGCCTAGGTGGAAAGCAATACAAAACCGCATATCGGCAGAATAGTAAGGAAGGGAGGCCGCTACGCCTCTGGTTTCAGGCTGCAGTTTTTTTTCTCCTCTGCGACAGAATAGGTGGTTCTCGACAGGCTCCCTGATTCTTCTGGCTCCTATTGGCCGGGGGGTTGGGGGTGATGCAGTGGATTACGGAAGCAATGATAGGACACTTGTCCGTGACTGTGAATTACGTGTCGGCTGCTTCAAGTTGCTATCTGCAGGAGGGAGGGCAAGAGGGAGGGGAGGGGGGGTCTCGCGAATGGGCCGGCATGCTCCAAAGGTTGGGCTGGTTTGGGCGACTGGCTGATGCATGATGGTGATTGTCCAGCCAGAGATTGTCATCCAGGACTTTCCATCGTTTGCAGTTGAGGCCTGCGTCAGGACTCCACAGCCTTCTACAGCAAATGGATGTCGGGCCAATTGAGAAGCACGCGTCGGATTTGGTCGAATCAGATAGATCCCTTGGCCGCAATGTTGCAGTCGCCTCCGCCTCCCTCCTCCGTCTACTCATCCAGCCCTATGACATTTTCCCAGGGCTGGGCAAAGACAAGCCAGCCCACAGGACCATGTGGGCTTGATCTTGTCGATCATCCTGCTGCGCGTTGCGCCGTGCTGGGCTGCGCTATGCTGTGGGATTCACAGTAATTGAAACTCGCCTATTCTGGAGTTGTGCTTCTCAGCGTGGTGGCGAAGATGAGGCGCCACCTCTTCCTAGCTCTTCCTAGTCCGATTCCTTTGTCGCTCCGATAATACGGCTCGCGAGGATGGCAAAGGCGGGAAGGAATAGAGGTCTGTTCCATGGACCGCGCCGCTCACACTCTACCAAGCGCTGCTGGAAAGGCCCACAGACAGTCAATCTCCCCAGACCATTGAGGGCTGTGCAGAGTGCGCTAGTCCATTTTGATTGGCGGGGAGCGCAACCCCTTGTGGGACCAAGACCGTCTCCACAAGGCCATGAGAAAGGGCCCCCTAGCCACTCACCCGGCGTGATTGCTGAAGGCTGAGCAGGCGACTTGAAATGTTTAATTTGTCTCGCTCCAAACAATAATAGCAACAGCGGCGAGCACAGCTCGGACTTGGTGTCGAAGCCCAGCCGAGGAAACGGCCATGATGGAAATCGCGTTATATACTGGCATCGAAACGCTCTGTGGTCCGTGTTGAATCGCCCGTTTACCTGCCAACGCAGCTGCCGCCAACATATTTATGCATTCGCGAGTGGCAGGGAGATCGGGTACGGTAGCCGGACTCCAAGGGTGCGTGCGGCTCTGGCCTTCACATCACACTGAGACATGACCTGCGCCGAGCGTGAGTGTGAATACCTACCTGCAGCTCTTGCTCCCGACTTTACTCACCCCACTTCTTTCTGGCCTCCTCGTGCCGAGACGTGGTTGGTTGGTTCCGTGTGATGCAGGGGTGTGGGAGGCGGGCAGCGAGTGCGGGCTTGGGCTGGTGGGCCGTCAGCAAAAGATGGGGCCTGGTAAGCGGGCAGTGACTTTGTCCGTGTTTCCCGCCAGCTCTCGTCCAATTCCCGTCGCGGGTTGATCTGTTTGCCGTCGAAGATGGACACCCGACTCGCAGCACATGTTGTTGTTTGGGCCGATTAAATTGAGTCGACAGGACTTGGAAATCTCGAAACGCTCAAACATTCGACATCTGGGTCGAGGCCATCCAGGTGGTGCCCAGGGTGTGGTCGCCGGTTGGGTTGTTGGCGACAGGTCTGTTCTCTGGGACGATTATCCCAGCCACGACAGGAGCCCTTTGGTTCCAGGATAACTCAACACAACATGGATAACATGGATAGCATGGCTCAGGCGTGTCGGACTGCATGCATCGCCCCAGAAAGCGCTTCTCTGGCATGTATTATTCGCGCTTGTTGAGCCTCAAATTGCGGCCATGGTGACATTTGGCCGTACTAACTTGCATGGGGGCCCGCCGAGTAGGATTTGGTGGCCGGGGGGCGAAGCACTCGCGCTAGCCCGCTTCGGGCCAGATTTTAGGCAGCCATCTTGACAGGCGCGCTCACCAACGGCCTTTCTAATCGACCTCGACCCGTCCACCGTCTTCCATCCGCGCTCGTCCATCTCACTCATCTTCGTCATCCCCTATCCCCCTTTTTTTTTTTTTTCCTGCTCCTGAGGCCACCCTCAGAACCCGCCGCGAGCAATTGCTGTCTAGCGTGTTTCCCACCCGTCCGTCGTATCGTCGTCGCTCGTGTCCCCCGCCTTTCTGGCCCGCTCTTTGTATAACTCTCTGAGCGCCAGCCCAAGCCGCAACGGCTCCCAATTTCGTCGCCTTTTCCCCCATCTCGTCTTTCTCCCAAGCCCAACGCCCACACGTGTTCCCGTCAGTCATCCACAATTGCGCAGACGGTATCCACGGCCGTCTCGGCTTCTGGTCCTTGCGTGCTTCTGCAGTTTTGTCATCAACTTCCTCCGAGCCTGGCCTGGGAACAGACCTCCCTCCGCCAAGCCTCAAGTCAGAGCTTGGCCCCGAACAGGCCGTCGCTGCGTGCCCAACGACCACAGCCAACAATTGTAAGAGACCAGCACTGCTTCTCCTTTGGTCTTCCCGCTCACAAGAACCGGAGCCATTTCCCCTTGAGCCCTCGCCGCGATACAAGAACCATCGACGGCCACTCCCGGCAGGGATCGAGCCGTCACGTCGGTCTTGTCGCATCGAACTGGTGTTTGCTGCATGCACCAGGGGGGCTGCCGAACACAGTCGGTGACTCATAGCTCCGGGCCTCAGCCTTATGAGGACAAGAGTCCTATGCAGACCGAAGCTAACCTGCCGTTTGCCACGACGTCCAGTCCTTTCCTCGACATCGACTGGCTTGCTTGGTGCCCACCCCGCACTCCAACCGCCAACATGTCTAACCCTCGAAGGACCCCGATGACTCGTCCGGACTCTGCTCTCACTCTTAAGACCAACATGATCCTGAGGAAAGGTGCCACCTTCCACTCTCCCACGAGTCCCGACACCCCCGAGTCCGCCGTCTTCGTCCCTCCCTCTCTGCCGCGTAGATCACAGACAAACCTGGACGATGTCGTCGATGCTCATCGTCGTCGTGTTGCCCTGACGCTCGGCGACATCGACAAAGCTCTCTCTGGGGTCGTGGACACCAACTCGGCCAGGAAGACTCTGCGCGACAACAGCTACCCCATCCCGAGGGGTCTACTGTCGCCAACTCTCATTGGAAAAGAGATGGAGGTCGAGCGCCGCGTCCTGCGGCCTCGCCCCAACCGTCGTTCAAACCGCCACCACGAGTCTGACAGCGGCCTCGGTACCTCAATTGCCTCGACCAAGGAGAAGCGTGCCGCCGCAACCGACACTGTTCCCGAAAAGGTCAGCGTCAAGGCGTCGGCCGTCACCAGGTCCGCAGCGTCCACCACCACTTCCAAGAGCCTCCCCGGCCTGAGCGCTCGCGCGACTAGCCGCATCTACGAGCACACTCTCAAGCCTCTGCTTGCCGAGCCCTCGTTTAAGGACTTCCACCCCGTCATTCTTGAATGCCCAAGAAAGATCTCGTCCAAACAGATTGTTTGCCTGCGAGACGTTGAGAAGACGCTACTGTTGACTGCCCAAGTAAGTTGCTCCGAGATTGCTCTGGAACAAAGACGTATGCTAACATCGCTTCTATTAAAGAGCGTCACCAAAGCTGCCAAACTTTACCTGGACTTTTGCCTTTCAACTGTTCGCTGCATCCAAGCAACCGTCGCCCTTCTCAGCGAGCCTGAGCAGCGCCGCCTCAAGGACGCGCCCTACAACAGCGGCTACTTTATCGACCTCGTGGATCAGATTCGCCACTACGCTCAGCAAATCGCCGACCAGAAGAAGCCGGGCAGCACCGACGCAATGGACGTCGACATGTACGCAGTCACCCCGCATTCCACTGCTTGCAATTTTCACGAGCGTGCTGACCATCTGTTCAGAAAGGATGAAGTTAGGCTGTATGGCGGCATTGCCGTCAACGGGCGCCCCGCCGAGCTCGTGCGGGTGAGGAATGGCAAAGCTATTTCCATCGCCACCGGCGAGCCCGTCGAGCTGGAGGAGGATGCCAACAGCCCTATCAGGTTTAAGCGCTCCGCCAGCCAGGAGCTTGCTGATGATGACGAGATCATGCGGTCTATGGCCCGTCGCAAGAAGAATGCTCCTCCTGAGGAGTATGCTCCCAAGAAGTGCCGCGAGCCCGGCTGCAACAAGGAGTTCAAGCGGCCCTGCGACCTGACCAAGCATGAAAAGACGCACTCGCGTCCTTGGAAGTGCTCTATCCCCACGTGCAAGTACCACGAGTACGGGTGGCCCACCGAGAAGGAGATGCAGCGACACTTTGGCGACAAGCACTCTTCGGCCCCTCCCATGTATGAGTGTCTGTACAAGCCTTGCCCTTACAAGTCTAAGCGCGAGAGCAACTGCAAGCAGCACATGGAGAAGGCTCATGGGTGGACCTACGTTCGAACCAAGACGAACGGCAAGAAGAACGCGAGCCACCCTGGAAGCGTCACTCACGCGACGCCCCCTGTCCACAACATGCCTACGCCTGAAAGCTTTGGGGTGGCGACTCCGCCTCAAGCGCGCCTCTATGAGGGAATTGAGTTTCCGGGGTACATGGAGCAGGACCAGTTTGGTGCCGTCGACCAGCGTCCCCAGGAGCTCGACCCTCTCGAGTTCTCCCCCGTCGACAACGCCACGCCGTCGACCGATTCTGGAATGGACCACTCTTCGTACCAGGACTTCAGTGGCGATTTCACTCACTATGACGACATCTACAACGCCAACGTCCACCAGATTGCCGTGTCAAACCCGTTCAGCAAGGAGATGGCCCAGCAGTTCGCTGCATTCTCTGCGGTCGAGCTCAACAAGACGCAACCTGCACCGCACATCTCGCCCATTGGCCAGGGCAACGCCATGCTGTTCACCCCGAGCTCACTTGCTGAGGTTGACGAAGGCTTTGATGACTACTCGGCCCATGGTCACGTGGGCCCTGACTTCTGCTTGTTTCCACCCACCCAGTTCGCCAAGGAGCCTATGTTCGAGCCTCTTTTTGGTGAGATTCCCAGTGTCGCAGCCGGGTATTCGCAACCAACCTCGCAGGATCTCCTTCAAGATTGGCGTAACAACGTCCAGTACCAATCTTACCCACACAACTAATGGACATGGCAGTCCTTTGGTGGTGACGGGGTTGCATCTAAGTCGGTGACATGTATCACATTCCCCAGAGCGTCGTTGGCTATTCGTGGATGAAATCGCGTACTGGGGCTGTGTTTGCTACCTTGGCGGTGCTAGTGGTGTGTCACCTTTCACTTTGCGGTGTTTTTTTTTTCCTCTTCAATGTTCACTTTTGTAGCGTTCGGCAATGAGTTATGACGCAGAGATCCTGAAGGTGGTGATACTTGGAGCTGAGTGGACTTTTTTTTTTTTTCTTATATGATCACCAACTTCCACCAATCCCAACTTATACGTTGACAGATTTCAAGTGCGTCTCTGCAGAAGAGGCAAAGCAGAAAGATAACAAATCAAGAAAAAAAAGGGCAGTCGGAAGAATGAGAGCCAAGTTCTATCACAAGACTTTCCACTCTACATTATCTCCTCTGTATTCTGTTTGGTTTGTCCATGTCGTTTGGCTGATTTTGCGAGATTTTTATTGAGTTCAGTTTGTTATCTTTCATCTTCTGGAGCAACTGACAGGTAATGGAAAATATGCTGAAGGTTGTGAGAGAAAAAGGCCATGGTCGGGCCTCTCGCAAAATCAGGGCCAGTGGGGGGACTGGGAAGCTGGACGGGTTGTTGATTCATGTGCTCAGCATGCAATTCAGTGTCAAAGGCGCAATAGTAAAAACTTATATAAAGAAGAAGAAAAATGAATGAAAACCAAGAGATCAGAGCAAAAGCCGTTCCCGTAGTTAGGTAACAAGTAGATAGATACAATAAAAAAAGATAACTAGCAATTTTAGGGACCATGGCACCATCATCAATGATCCAATCTCGACATAAGATAAGCAATGCCAATCGCTCCGACCCCATTCTTGGTCCCCGCCTCAGTGGGGACATCCAGCCACCACGAGCACGTGCCTGAGCTGGAGCTCCACTTGAGCCAACTCCTTTCCATGGCGCTCGACTGCCCAAATTTTCACCACTTTTGTCTTCCTTCCTCCAACAATAGACGAAAACGGTCAAGACCATCTACGGTCCGGCGGCGGCATCGAGGCAGAGGTAAGGCCTGGGAATGAGGACGCCCATAGCCGAATATACACGTGGTGAGTTTCCCATTTTTCTTGACCGCAGCTCGATCGGCCCTCGTCATCTCTTCGGTCTTTCCTTGGACTCCGTCGAGAAGGCCCTCCCTCGCACAGTACATCACACCACAACACGCACACACACCCCCTACCACCAACTCCCAGATCTCATGATGAACCGGGCCTCGTTACAAGGTCCAACCCAAATTTCAAACTTTAGGAAGAGCCGTCTGAGACTGCCTCCGGGGGCAGCGGGGGACGGGGGTAACTCCTCGCCTCTCGCTCCCCCCTTGGCGACCTCTGCCTGCTGGGCCGTCGGCCGGCCTTTCCGTCGAGGAAAACGCGCTGCATCGCCATATGCTCGCGGGGCGCCGGCGGCCGGGGCGGAGGGAGCGGGGGTCGTAGTGCTTTAAACCCGGGTTTCTGATAGAGATCAATCTACTCTGCAGCGCACATTGCACCACCGCCCTTTTCTTTTTTTGTCTTTTTCATTCTCTCCTTGCCGTCATCACCAATCTCTGCATGTGCCCAGCTCGCATTCGCTGACCTGAAGCGTCGGCTAGATAATATTTGCCTGCCTTGGGTAGATAACCGTGTCCCGAGGGTAAGCTAGTCGGTCAATAGGCCGGCGGAACCGTTTATCACTCACTACTTGGGTATCTGGTATATACAGACTTCAATGGTGGGTGAGAAGGTTGAAGGTCAATAAACCGTGGATTGTATTTGTTTTTAGTTCCGTAGATACCTACCACCCCGCTAAATACGCACGTGGGCAAACCGGTAGTCCCATGTCAACCATGTCCGGCAATGCTCGCTGCGCTCCGGTTTGCTCATTCACTATCGCTTTCCATCAGGAATGGTCTACGGCCTCTGCGTTTGTTCTGGCGCACCTGTCCGTCGCTGCTGTCCTGCCCGCTGCTGTTGGTTCTGTGAGCGGTGTCGCCTTTTCTCGAGGCTGGTTTCCGCCCCGTACTCCCGCCGATGAGCGCCTCGAGGGGCGGCACGTCGTCGTCTTCGCTCTGCTGGGTGCCGGGCAGTTCGGCTGGGACAAAGTAGGGCTTGGACGCAACAGCAGACTGTGCCGACGCCACCGAGGACGCGGAAGACAACTTCGCACCCCTCCTGTGCGCTGCGGATGCCGATAACCCGGACGAAGATTTGCGGGTGGGCTCTGTTGTGAGGTCGAAGCCATCGTCTATGCTTGTGCTCGGTGCGCGTGCGTCTTGCGCCTGTCCGTTCTCCTCGCCGTACGAGATGAATGATGCCATATCGTCATCGCTAAACTCTCCTGGACGCGGCGTGTCGTCGGCATCAGATAGGTATTCCGATACGGCATTGATCTTTGGCTTCGAGATCGGCTTCGGGGTC
Source organism: Gaeumannomyces tritici R3-111a-1 (assembly GCF_000145635.1). Taxonomy (NCBI): domain Eukaryota; kingdom Fungi; phylum Ascomycota; class Sordariomycetes; order Magnaporthales; family Magnaporthaceae; genus Gaeumannomyces; species Gaeumannomyces tritici. The sequence continues at coordinate 3,843,009 of NW_008804549.1, read as the reverse complement.
GGTTTCTGTCGTTTCGGCGCCTGCTGTTGAGCGTTGTAGGGCTCTGGAGGCGAGGCGCGCTTGTGGCCCAGGGACGTCCCAGGCTCGTCGCCAAAGGGCGGCGCCGGAATGTCAATATAGCGGTCAGATGCCGTCTCTTCGTTTGGCTGCCCCCGGGACTCGGACAGCCTTTTGAACAGTCTCACACAGCGCCTAGTATACGACCCATGCTTGATATGAACACTGGGTCGTAATGTTCGCTGCAGTGCCGGGTAAGCTGCCAGGCTCGGCATACTTATCTCCTCGGCGTGATTCTGATAAAACGGGAGGTGTCTGTACTGCCTGTTGAGCTCAGCCAGCTGCGTGCTGTTCAAAAGAACGCCCTCAAGCGTCGGAACCGGGGTTAGGTCGTCCTCCTCTTTCGGCAGCGCGGGTTTCTGGGCCACCGCTTTCTGAACCGTCTTTGCCTGCTTAGGCTGCTTCGATGGTGCCGCAGTCGCCTTGCCGAGCATGGATGCCAATGTGAAGCCCGTCTCCACTCCATCGGGCATATTGAATTTCTTCTTGCTGGGCTTCTTGGCACGAGCGGCCCGGCTCTTTGGTTCCGGCGGCGCCGTGTTCTGGGTATTCTCCACGGGAATCTCGACGATCCGTTTGTCGACCTCGGGCTTCACGTCCCTGGGGACGATTCTGGAAGACAGGTCGTACCTGAAGTTGAACCTGCTGCCCTCGCAGATGAGGTGCTGCATCTTCTCGTAGTTGTCCTGCGCCTGGTTGTACTTGTCTTCCTCTTTGCCTTTCATGAGAAGCAGCGTGATCTTGCCTGCCCTCTTGCGGCCTGTCCGCCCCATGCGCTGGAGCATTCGAATGGGCGACGACGAGGCATCGTAGCATATGATGAGGTCGACCTGGCCAATGTCGAGTCCTTCCTCGCCAATGGATGTGGCGACAAGGACGTTGAAGGTTCCGCTCCTGAACTTTTCAATCGTCTCGATCTGCTGCTTCTGCTTCATGCCCTCGCTCTTCTTGGAGTCGGCCTGTCCGACAAAGAGGGAGGCGTTGACCATGGGCTTGTGCATGTTGAGCACCCTTACAATCTCCTCAGCACTGTCTCGGTACTCGCTGAAGACGATGACGCGCGTGTTGGAGCCTTCACCTGCGTCCATGAAATGGTTGAGCAGGGTGTCGCAGAGATGCGTCAGCTTGGGATGGCCGACAAAGTCGGGCAGCTTCAACCAATTCGATGCTATTTCCATCATCTCCTGAAAGCCAGCGTCCGCAAGAATCTGGCGTTTGTACTTGGAACCCTTCTGCCCCTTCTCCTCAGTCTCAGCCCTAAAAGCGGCTAGATTCTCGTAGAAAGGCCTGATGCCGTGGAAGTTGAGTAGTTTTATGGCGTGTGCCAGGCCCTGGAGGATGGTAAATATGGCCATCAACATCATCTTGGTGCCCTGGTTCGCATGCCGGCCCGGGCCGTTGAACCAGTCCTGGCGTGCCTTCATAAGACCGAATGTAGTGATGGACGTTGGGTCGCGGCCGTAGTATATATTTGCCTGGCTGATCTTGGACGTGAGCGGCTTGAGTGCCTGGGAGAACAGCTCCATCAGCCGCAGCATCTCGTCCGACGGCTCCAGAACGACACGGTCAATCTCACGCGAATGAACGTAGCTCCGTATATCGATGGACTCCTCGGTCCTGATCTCGACGTGAGACACCCCGAGATTGTCGATCACGGCCTGCACACCCTCGACGGTCGAGCCGGGAGTGGCGGTGAGTGCGAGCACACGGAAGCTCTTGGAGAAGCGGCGGATAAAGTCAATAACTTTAACATAGGCGTAGTCGCCCGTGGCGCGGTGGGCCTCGTCCACGACCAGGAGCACAATCTTCTTGGGGTCTGCATATCCCTTTGAGAGGTCGTTCATGAGCGTCTGCGGCGTCATAAAGAAGAGCCGCCTGCACTCCCACTCTTCCTCGCGCAGTGCGGGCTTGACCTCGCCCGTAAGCAGAGTGGCCGCCGAGCGCGGAATTCCAGCGATACTCAGGCATGCTTCCACCTGTTGGGATGCCAGGGGCTTGGTGGGAGCAACGAAGACAATCTTGGCGTTGCGCGTCCAGCGGTAGTAGTTCAGCATGACGGTCGCGGCGATGAAGGTCTTGCCGAGACCTGTGGGGAGTGCCACCAAGGTGTTGCTGAACAGCCCGTTCTTAACGATGCTGAACTGGTAGTCACGGATGGCCCCCAGGTTCATGGGGTAGACCCACGTCTTGAGGGCCTCGTTGTCTAGCTCATGGTGTGTTGGCGGCTCGGCCGGCATGTCGCCGCGGTAGGTCCGCCCGGCGCCGGGTCGCTGCGCCTGCGAGGGGCCACTGTCCGCCAGGGGCCGGCCTGAGAGGGTGGTCTGGTGGAAGACCCGAGGCTGCTTGTTTGCCGGCGGTGGGGCCACCGCTGGCTCTGGGGAACTGTCAAAAGCATCAGACGGGATTCCGTCCAGGTCGTCCAAGCCTCCTCCCGAGCGCGCAGACGATGACGCCGCTGCTGCCACTGCTGCCGTTGCCGTGGACTTGGGGTCTGCCTGGAGGCGCTGCCGCCGGGAGTTGATTGTCGGCCTGGGCCGCTGAACCGCCGCGGGTGGCACATTACACGCCAGGTTATCCAGCGCCATCAGGTCCTCGTCGCAAACATCGTCGTCAAATGCGTCGCAGTCCGAATCCATCCTCACGGAGCGACGATGGCGACGATGCACCACCAGCAATCAGCTCATCCTAGGCCGGATTTCCCCGTAAAAAGACAAGTGCACCGGGGATTTGTATGCTCTTCGTCAGGGCGTCGTCCACCTTCTAGCTCGTCCTCGCTGGCTTTCGCTGTACGCGTTGCACGTCGCGGTCTGGACCTGCACAGAAGTGGGGCCCACGACATGTCACCGCGCCTGAGCACGTGAGGCCACCTGCATAAGCCCATCCTACGTGCCTGCCTTGAGCCTTCCTATGACTCGAGAACGCCAGCGAGCCGCGGATGTGGGGTGACGGCAACCGGCGCCTGGTCTTACATAATCGGTCAAGCTTTCGGCCTTCCGGGTTCTCCTCAGCTCTTTTGACGTGACTCTGCTCTAGACTTCTTTGCGATCCGCCAAAGAGCTTCTGCGCCGCAAGCGGTTGTGAGGTGTTGGTTGCTTTGTTCCTTCCACAATACCGATACCACCGGTTTCTGCAACCGACCACAGTCACACATCCCACCCCTTAGAGGCTGGCCAACACAAAGAAAGCGTGTGCACATCACTGCCATCCAAAAAGGCCGCGCTGCGCCTTGCCGCCCACCCGCTCCCGTCGCATCGAACCAAACCTATCCGTCGCTCCTCAACCGAACACCTCACCTCCCCAAAGCCATCGATCTGCTCGCATTCCCTCCAACAACCCTCGCTCTCTCCATCACTGGCAGCGTAGCGATAACCCCCTCCCGTCTAAAGCCATACCCACGGTCGATTCTTGTCTACGCCTAATCCTACCCCACCGGGAGCAAGGGCTAGCCTGAAACCCGACCAGCAAACTAACCTGAGGAGCCACCGCCTGCGAAGATAGGGCCGGTCTTCTACATCGACAAGATGGCTACCGTCCCACCCACAGGCCCGGCCCGCGGTGCGCGGGGCGCAGCTCGAGGCGGCATCCAGAAACGCCGCGGCGGCGGAGCTGGACGTGTTGACCGCGACGGAGACCTCGTCATGGACGCGTCGGCGCCGGGCAGAGCCAACGGCATTGGGAAGCGCAACGCCAACAATCCCCACAATCGCCCGGCAAGGGGCCGCCCTGCCGCCCGTGGTGGCGGCGGTGGAGCAGCAACGAGGGCCGTCATCGCCGCTCAGGACAAGATCCTCCGCCACCTGAATGCCGGCTCTGATCTATCAACCCGCATATCGTCAGCTCAGCGAAGGGGGTCGGGGCCCACGTCTGTCCTGAAGGTTGTCGGGATCAAGGGCAGCAAGGCGTCCACCAATGCAGACAAGGGTGTCAAGAATGCGCTGGACTTCCTGGAGCGCAAGGCAGCCAATTTCAACTCCCGCCGAATAATCGTCAAAAAGGTACGTACATCACGCCAAAATAACAACGCATATGGGCTCGCTCCATCGCCCTGATATCCAACCTATCCTCGCTGAGGCTTAGTAGTCGTCGGATACCGATCACGAGGGCGTGATGGCAGACGACACCAGATGGCCGCGTTCTCCAAGACCTCCCGACGGAGGAGAACTCGACAAGTTGCTAACCCAACACCCCAGTCACACCTGGCCTCCGACCTCACCCTTTACATCCTCCTTAGCAAGGAGGATGCTGAGGATGTCTTGAAGCTGAATGGTTGGCTTTTCGCCGGATCCAATCTCGCTATAACCGAGAGCCAGGACGGCTGGCCTGGAGACTCAAAGTCCCACAGCCCGGTCCAAACCAGCCAGGAGACCCAGGACCTCCGATCACGACTAGGGGACTTCCTCGAGCGGCGGTACACTGCAGACAGGAAGCTGCTGGATCTGTCGGCTATCGGCCTGGATCCGGTCCTCGCAGAGATGGGAGCGTTCCAGGATAAAGAGCGGGCCGAGAAGACGTTCAAGGCGCTCATGGCAATCAGCGAGGACATATTCCCAACCGCCGACAAGAGACGCGCCGCGGTCGAAAGCATAACCGTCGCCAACAACTCCATCGACCACGTCGCCCAAGTCTTTGATATCGCCATCACTTTCCCCGATCTGAAGCATCTCGACTGCAGCGGTAACATGCTCCAGACAGTCAAATCTATGGCAAGATGGAACCACCACTTTCAACACCTGGAGACACTCCTCCTCAACGGCAACCCGATCGAGTCTGTCGAGCCCACCCACAAGGAGGAGCTGGTCAAGTGGTTCCCCAAGCTACAGAACCTGAGCAACATCCAGGTGCGGACACCCGAAGAGATCGCGGCTGCCGAGGCCGCGAAGGCCGCCGCGCGGCCTGTTCCGATTCCTCAGCACGGCCCGGATTTCCGCGACGCTGGTAGAATCGGCGAGGATTTCCTTATGCAATTCCTACCCCTGTTCGACAGCGACAGGGCTGGCCTGGCCAACATGTTCTACGACGACAGGAGCAACTTCTCCGTGTCGGTTGTCAACCACGCGCCGCGCGACGTCGACGAGCCCGTTCTTCCATGGCAGCCATATCTCAAGTACTCCCGGAATCTTGTGAGGATCACGCACCCAGGACCACGCGTCCAACGTCTCATGAAGGGCCGCCAGACCATCCAGGAGATGTGGAAGGTACTACCATCTACGAGGCATCCTGACCTGAGGGCCGATTTTACCAAGTACCTGGTCGACTGCCACCCGTTGCCAGCGCTTGCGGATCCCAGCGGCCAAAGCCCCCACGGTGTGGACGGGCTCCTCATCAACATCCATGGCGAGTTCGAAGAGGGCGACTCTGGCAGCTCCAAGGTCGGCAAACGGAGCTTCTCCAGGACGTTCGTTCTGGGTCCTGGACCACCAGGTGGCAACCCTGTCCGCGTCGTCAGCGATATGCTCTCTCTCAGAGCCTGGAACCCCATTCCCGTTGCTCAAGCGCCCGTGCCAGTCGAGGCGGCTCCCGTTGACCAGCAGCAACAACAACGGCAGCAGCTAGTTGCAGAGCTATCGCAGCGCACCAACATGACAGCTCAGTACTCCGAGATGTGTCTGGACCAAGTCGGCTGGAACCTGGAAGCCGCCCTAGTCAAATTCCAAGAAACAAGGGTAAGACCCCTCAAACTCCCTGCCATAAAAATCACCTTCCTATCCTCCCTCTATCCTCACACCACAACTATGAAGCCATTGCTAACCTGTTGATAGCCGAATCTCGGTCCCGAGGCCTTTATAAACGGAATGCCGGCTCCCTAGTCGCCGTCCGGGATGACATCAGAGGGAGCCCAAACAACAGAGAAAACGAGAAGGAAGGTCCAATTATGGGGCGTCGAACTGGATATGATGGGGAATAAAACAAGAAATAGCCCGACAAGGAAAGAGGTGTGAGAAATAAAGACAGCGATGAGCACAAAGAGGGACAGGCAAAGCCGGTCTGACGATGATCAGGCCTCCACACGGCATCGCTGTTTCTCTATGGGGCTTTGTTTTGCTTGTCCTTTTTTTCTCTCTACACATGCGCTCCCCATCACAAATCAGGATATGGCAAGGATAGGTTGCATTCTCATAACGTGTATGAGACATCGATGTATGGCGTTCAAGGAGTTCATATGGTTGACGGGGTCGCGGGGTCTTCTGAGTTGGTGTCCTTCCTCTTTCTTTTTCTACCCTTGCTGTCGACTTAGGCACTTGCGAATTTCTCTCTACCTTTTTCAACCTCCCTAGACTAGCGGCTTCACGATGACGGGACGGGACCCGAGATACACCTCCAGGGCTGCTTAGCATACATCGGCTAGGCTGTGTCGACGAAAAGCGGATGTGTTTCGAATAGCATGACTTGAGGATTCATATTTCCCCAGCCAGTCCTCTCTATGGCATCTTTAATCAAGCCCGAGCCACGACCACCTTGGCATGTACTTAGTAGAGAAAGGTTCCCCGGTCATAAACGGCTAGGGGCAGGCTTCAACATCTCGCAAAGGGCCTGAAGCTGAAGCGTATGGGACCGATCCCAAGAGAGCGCGGCCTTCACTTATATGCAGGCAACACCATGCCACGATAACTATATACGGCGCACGTCAAGCTATCTGTATTATCGGCTTACGGAACCAGACTCGCGGGTTTCGTTCACGAGCCGCCGTCGGCCATAACTGTAGCCGCCGACAAACCAGACACGTGATACCCCCTCCTCAACCACAACCAATAATTAGACACGCGGCCTAGTGGTAGGCACTAGGCCAAGCGGAACAGAGTTGATGAAGCGCCGACAACGTTTGGCTAGTGGCTGTCGCGAGACGATCCCTCTGATCGTGACCCAGCGGCAGCTTTTTGCCCTTTCCCCCCTCGAACGGCCATACACTAGCGACAGCTCAATGGCCGGCGGCTGAAAACGATACTACGTGATGCCGGCTGCCTGCCGCCCGCCATCTTGCAGGGTACAGGCGACTTTGTCCTGTTACTACTCGCCTGTCATCCTTTCCGAGTGAACCTTATCGTCAAGGGCATGAGATGAGAGGGTGTATGGTGATTGGGCATTGTGTACGCTTGGCGAACCTATAGGGAGCCACCGCGGCCCTCGAACTTTGCTAGCCACCCTACCGCCGTCATCGTTGGTGGCAGGCTCATTTTGATCGCCCGTCAGTCCATGAACCTACCAAGGCGTCGTTTGAAGCGTCGATATTTTAAGATTCCGCCACCCTGAAAGGGTGGGAGAAACTCACAGACAGGTAGAGTCGCACATTCAGCGTTGATAAGCCCGTGCCTTTCCAACAGCCGTGGCAGACGCCGCATCCTGTTATTTTACGCTCGCGGCCACCGGCCCCCATAGCGTCTAGCGCCGTGATTCCGCATATATCGAAAATCGCGATAATGAATCCACTACCCTGGTGCTGGTGGGGGCTGGTGCGGCAGAGCCTCTCTGTTCTCTCCCAGTAAACGAAATGTTGGGAGGCGGGCACCAGGACCGGTACAACATTGCAACATACAACAATGCAACTCGTCTAGACGTGACATTAGGCTCCGCCGTTGATCTTGATTCGGGAGGCGGGCACCACCTACCTACCACCTCGTAGGCACGTGCGGCGCAGGTCAGTGTATGTAGCGGCCCGGGTGGCTTGTGGGGAGAGAAAGCAAAAAAATCGAGCGATGGAAATGAAAGTAGCGCACCCGGCATCGCGCATACGTGACATCATACTGGGCGCTACCGCGTTGGCTGTGCTCTCGAAAACATCATCTGCTGCAGATTGGGTTTCCCCGGCCCAGAAAAGGACGGAAAGGCTTGGGGTCCTATCGATGATGGACGCTAGTGGGAGGTGGGAGTGGGGAGGCACGGCGATGTGATTGAGCAAACGGCAGCCACGGCCTTATGATTGGATGGCGCGCAAAAAGATGCAGGCACGGAAACGCTCAGAAAGGGGTCTAACCGCGGACTGTGGCCCCAAGGGGGCCCACCCAGAGGAGAGGCGACCGTTTCATTTAAAGACACACCATATCGCAGCGCCCAGTCAGGTACCACCTCACGCCGGCCAGCCACATACAGCTCAGGCCTCAGGCACCGCTCGCGCGGGTGGGGTCTAGGCGCTGGCGGCGCAACGCCCTTCCATCTCTTTTTTTCTTCTTCTTTGTCAGCCGCGAAGGAGAGGGAGAAGCGGGCATGTTGCCTGCACGGGCCCGAACGACAGCTCGTCCGTCCTCACACAGTCTCCGCAGCGAGACTTTAGACGAGCACGGGAGCGGGAATTCCGGACGACATACCAGATGATCAGATCTGTTTCTCTCGCGCGGCTGGCAAGGTGGGCAGATGGCAAAGCAGCAAACGAAAGTGAGGTGCGCAGGTGAAGGAAGGGGAGGAGGAAGAATTCGGTGCCGCTCGACGGCGGGAATACGAGGTCGTGTGCGACTTGCATAGCATATCATCTCCTTCTGTCCACTCAACCGTTTGCGTGTCCGAGAGCGGGATGGGGGCGGGCACCTTTTCCCCCGGCCATTGATCCAATTCGAATTGAATTCAGCCACCCGAGCTGCACCTGCACCACGCTGCACACACGCAGACACGCTGCAGGATTGCACACACCACACTACGCAGATCTGCTGGTCCCACCAATCCACTCCGATTGCGGTGCTGATTGGCTGTCCAAAGTACCGTCAATGTCAGGGGAACTTGGTCCCGCCGCGGCTGGCCTGCTAACCCTGGGTACCTTCTTGGCGTCCAGTACCTGGTACCTCGCATGACCTCCTGGCTCGGCTTAGAAGATGGAAAGAGATCCAAAAGAAAAAATCGAAGAAAGTCGAGCTGGTCGTCAAAAACAGGAAACAAGCGGACCCCATTGGGTCGTTGACCCACAGGCACGAGCTGCTCCACTTCTTTGCGTGTCACTCGACCAGGGGGAAACACCAACCGCGGGCGAGAGAGCGCCCTCTCATGATCTGGTAGCCTTCGCCTTTCCCCAGGCTCCGGCCAGATGTCGTGACCGAACCGCCCAGTTCGTGTGCCGGACGCAATCTGCAATCTGCCATCGAACAGGGCGACTCGGCGCGGTGTGGCAATCCGCGCGACGAGCGCGTCAAAACGGACACCAGCCTTTCTCTCATGGCCTGCGCCGCGCCCCCAATTCCAGCAAAACCGGCTAGGAACCCTAGGATTCCTCCTTAATACCTCAGCTCCGAGAAGCGACCAGGGGACAGGGGACCATCGCGGGCACCCGACGCAGCGAGGGCTTGGGTGGAAACAGGCCCCAGGTCGCCCAGTATCATCGCGCACCCCGTCCAGCTCCGCTTCAACCACCTTCTGCGACAGCCCCGTTTCCTCCACCACCCTCACCCTCACTCGGCTTTTGAGTGGGTTTCCACCCTTTCCTCCTCTTCCCCCCCGAAGAAACATCCTGACTAAACGGTGCCTGGCTGATCACCCTTCACACCACCTTGACCAGGGGGCAGGACTCGCATTGGGCATTTTCAGCCTAGTGATTTTCCTTCCCGCCTCTCACTCCGCCACACACACTCTATCTCTCTGTCTCTCTCGTTTGCCGGGCCTTACCCCATTCAAGCCCTTTCCCTTTCTTTCCAACGGCCAACTGTGTTGAGCGACTCTATCGCCGCTTTCGACCTACTCTGGTGTGAGATCGAGCTGAGAATAGCACTCGGAGAGCTTGCCCATCTCTGTCCCCTTTCTCACTAACCTTCTTTGTTCTCTCTGTCTTTGTTGCTGCTGGATTTGGCTGCGGACCCTCCGCTTTTATTCTCCTCATCGCGAACCCTCGTTTGTTTTGCCTCACATTCCTTTCCATCCGCACCATCAGAGACATGTTGTTGCAGTGATCTACCAGCCCATTGGTTGACGCATCCCGCGCTCGCGTCTTCGCTGCTGTATCTCGACCCAACAACACTCGACTTTACGTTTTTGACGCCTGCGACACGACGGCGGAATCGAGAGGCCCAAGATGCCGGTTCCTCGGCCTCCTGTCCCTTTGACGGACGTCTGCTCCGTCGTGTACAACAACACTTTGTACACTTACTCGGCCGGCGCCTTCCAGTCCTTGGCCCTCGAGCCCGGGGCAGAGTGGAAGAAATTGACAAGTGGCGTGTCTGTCACTGGTGCCGCTTGCGTCGGCTCGACTCCTGTCGCTCCGCGAGAGCCCGGATTCTTTGTGGTCGGTGGCAAAGGCCCGGACGACTACCAGGGTCTTCAGAAATTCACCTACTCGACGGGGAAATGGGAGACCTTTGCTCCCACGTCTGGCGATGTCAAGAATAGGATGTGGCATGGCGCCGCATACATTAACAGCACCGATGCGATCCTCGTTTACGCCGGCACCCAGGACGGATCCAAGCACTCCTCAACGCAGACTTTCACGGTCGGCGCCTCGGCGCCCTACGATGTTCTCTCGAAGCCTTTCACTGGCCCCCCGCCCGCAACGAACCCGATTATCCTCCCATGGTCCGACCGTGAGGCCGCCCTCATTGGGGGTAGCGACTCGAATAATCAGGTCATGCTGTTCAGCACAGAGACTGGCTGGATGGACTCGGGAGCATCGCTGGCAACGCCCTTGAACTCAGCCGTCCGCGCGGTGGTTGTCACCGGGGATGATGGCAGCAAGAGCCTGTACACGTTCGACATGTCTCAATCGCCGAACCAGGTCACGCGCACTGTTTTAATCAACGGCCAGAAGAAACCTGTGGCCAAGTCACTGCCAGTCACTGCCAGGTCCTTTGATGATATCGAGCCGGTCAATGGTCTTCTTGAGAAGAGGCTCACATCCGACCAGTGGCCCAAGTACAACGCGACGAATGCCCCCAAGGCCACAAGGACCAACTACACTGTTGCTCAAGATGCCAACGGCCGGGTTATCGTTGCAGGCGGCAGCGACGTGGACGCGCTTTGCGTGTTCGACGGTCGGGAAAACAAGTGGTTGGACGCCTCGGTTCTGTTCAACGTTGCTGAAGACACCTCCCAAACCACAGACTTTACTTCATCGTCTCTATCTACCACCCCCAGTGCCACCGCGACGTCGACCGTGTCGTCATCTAGCACTCTCGCCAGCTCCTCCATGTCGCCTACCTCTCTAACAACATCACCTGCGTCATCTGCAACATCCACACCGACCGGCGCGGCTGCCCCTGTGGGAGCCGGGGCTGACTCGTCTGCTCAATCATCCTCGTCGAACCCGCCTATCAATGCTATCCTGGGGGCCGTGCTTGGCACGACCGCAATGGTTCTCCTGCTGCTTGGAATTCTGTACTGTTTGCTAAGGCGCAAGAAGCAGCGTCAAGAGTTTCTCGAGGCAGGCCACGCGCGCCGGGCAAGTGGAGCAACCTCGGCCGAGAAAGGAGGTATCGGATACGCCAATGATAGCCTGCCCACCCCGACCAATGGCGTGTTCAGGGGCCATCAACACCAGGACTCGCACGCGTCTTTCTCATCCATGGCCATTCTCATGGGCAAGGCCCATGGACAGAAGCAGACGGCTATAGAACGCCAGCCAAGCAAGGACTCCAAGCGCAACTCTTCCGGCAGTATTCTCAACTCAGCTTTCAAGAAGTCCATCAGCAAGCCGATACCTCAGACCCAAGATGCGAACCCCTTCGCGGATCCGAATCCCTTCGCAGACCCCACTTCACCGATCCGAACGCCTCTGCCCATGTATGAAAAGGGCGTGGCATTCAGCGGGGATGTCGCGGAGCCAAAGCCACGAATTAACAAGCCGGACGGCCCAGAGGGTCCCCGGCGATCATCGGGATGGAATCGATACTGGTCTGGAGGCAGCACGCTCAACATACTGGGCTTTGGCAATGGTGCCAGCAAGCGCACTTCGGAGGCCAGCAGCCGATACTCTAGCTCGAATGCGGCCGCGAGCAGGATCACCCAGGACTCGGCTACGGTACCGCACCTCAACGTGGGTCACCTCTCAGGACCCAAGCCCGAATTCAATCGTGTCAACTCCGGCTCGCCGACCATCTCCCATTACACACCTCATAAGGAGATGCAGGGCAGGATAGAGCGGCCCATGAGCCAAGAGTCAGGAAGCTCGGGCTATTCCTCCGGAATCCCGGCTAGCGTCCATGAGCAATGGGACGCGACGGGTGGCAGCAAGCCATGGGGCTCGGTCCTTGCGCCGAGCAGCGCCTACACCAGCGTCTACAGCACGGCACCCCCGCCGGCCATGGGCTCCGACGCACTGAGGCCACCGCCATTGCCGACTGGAGTGAGCTCGCAGCCGCAGCTGGCTATGGCCTCGACCAGCTCCGACATGAGCTGGCTCAACCTGGGTGACAACCGCCGCGCATAGCCCATGACCGCGACCTGCTGTTCCTTGTCTCGCTCCGACCTATACTTCCCCTCCACGCCTTGTGGGAGGGATCCAAAAGCCTAGGCAGGCCTCTCAGCATCATGGCTTTTACTAAAGATCATGCGACCTGACTTGACGGATTCACGCCTTTCGCTTAATACCTCTTTCGCCACCATTCACCCGCGACCACTTCTACTCTTTGGATCGCCTGTCACGATTTTCAAGTACCGACTCGCACCGACTCCAGACAGCCTCGCCCTCTAGGCACATGGCCACGTCACAACAAACACCCGTCTATGTGCCTGGCACTAGACCATGCAATTTATTTTCTTGTTCATACGCATCAGCCGGCATGGATCGGCGCAAACCTTGTTCTCTTCGTCTGTCTCAGGTAGCCTCTTGTCTGTCCACATTTCGCTTCCTTTACCACTACTTTCATTCTTCTTGTGCACATACACCCGGACATCTCTGGAGATATATTCGTGTAAAATTAGACTCAGCCACGGCAAGGTCACCATACTGCCGGTCACTTCATGATACCAACCTATCCCCATGTCTCATTTAACCCGTACCTTTTTTCCTATTTATTGTATCATTTCTTCTTTGTTTACTTCTTACCATTCATCTCATCCCACATTCAGGCCTTTTTTTTCTTCTGACTTAACTTTGGGTCTTCCTCCTCATCGGACTTTCCTTCTTGTTAGCTCGGTGGCTGTTGTTGGTGTTAATTTCTATTATGTCTTTGCGACTCTGACGTGTCAGAGTTGGCGAAGTACGGTGGTAGTAGGCTAGTTTGCTCGGGAACGAGAACGCGTTCGACCCCACGGGAACAAAAGGGGGTAGGCCATTCTAGCGGCTATACTGTAGGTTATCGCGGCCAATCGAGGCATGTCTCGTGTGGGCATTTGACAAGCAACGTATTACCTCTCGTTCGATGCCATCCAGCATCGTAACCCGCAGCTCGAGCGCGGCCAGCCAAGATAAACAAAACCTAAAACAAAGAACATTTCTTAGTGTATTACCAAAACCTGGCTACTATTGCACCATCTTTTCTTATGTCGATCCTCAACCAAGATCTGCTATGTCGTCTGTTTCTTACCGTATCCTCAGGGTTTTAGGCACTCTCATTGCATTTGACTCGAGATAGCCACACAAAACCCCAAGGACGGCCCCCCGCAAGCGATGGCGAATGATGGCCTGCTCCGTGCTTGGCAAGGGATGCCCACGCTATGGAGCAACTGGGGTCTATTGCGTGCGCGGCTTAGGTTTGTAAAGACCCCACGCGTGGAGACTGGTGACGGCTGGGCCAAAGGGTTAACGTACAGGTCCCAGGGATCACAAACCTTAGTAAAGTGGATCCTGGTGGTACATCAGTTTGGCTTGGTTTTCCAACGAAAAAAAAATATATATTGCATCCACCGCACTAAGGTTTGTCATCCCTGGGACCTGTACACGCGCCGGTCAATTGGGGCTGGGTCTATTCTCAACCCGCAAAGTTCTGACGTCTTTACCCCGAGATGCTTTCAGCGACATATGCAAAGGTGGCCCTCAGTGCCCCCCATATCAATATCCAATCCCTCTGGAACAGCAGCAGCTGGTGCATTAAACGATTTCAGCCAGCGGAGAGGGTGTGGTCCTTATGATGCCCACATGCACCACCAGACATGCATGCGTCCGCCAGAGCTGGAACCAAGCGACACGGGAGGCGTGGGTCGTGGGCCAGGTGCTTGATTTACCCCACCTTTTGTCATCGAAGAGATCAGTCCAATCGGCCGCTGTCGCTGTTCCCCTTTGCGCTCGACAATTCAACGGAGCTCTGCAGCCTGTGGTTGCTTCTCTTGCGTCTTTTTCTGCAGCATATCTACGTCAACCTCTATACATCTCGCTTCCTCACATATACCACATCTCCAACCCTCGTCCATCAGGGAGGGCCTTCCGTCCCACCTGCCTACCCGAAGCGTGCGCAAGTGGGCGCGCGCGCGCATATTTTTCCGTGGGCCCCGACTGGGCGAGGAAGCGACACCGCTGAACGACCAGTTCTCTTCAGTCCATCGCCCTCCCCGGTTCACTGGGGTATGCATGTGTTGAGCGCCTCCGCCCCAGCATGATATCGAGCCCACCCATCATTCCGGTTTTGAGCAGCGGCTCCGGCCACCTGCGGCCAGACTGCCACCAAACGACGATTTCCGTGGAAGATTTGTTTTAGCACTCGTTTTTAGTCAACCCTTGATCGACCTAACCTCGCCCCGACCAGCCGCCGTTTCCAACCGAGACGCCCCACCACCACCACCACTGCTGCTACCAGCTTTTTGGGTTGGTATCCTATCTTTTTTTTTTTTGGACGTTGTCCCAACCTGTCAAATTCAAAATTTACGCCGCCATCGAACCATATTTTAACATCATAGCCTACGTGGGAATTGACTAAAGGGAAAGAGGAAGGAAGTATTCGCGAAGAGGAGGAATCGAGAATAGGAGAAGGCACAAGGGAATGGGAAGGGAATCACCAGGGCCAGTCTCGAAGCACATGCCATCGAATTCATACCGCGGGCGGGCACAATCACTCTCTCCAGGACCAGCGGCCGCGCAAACCCACCACCAAACCCGTCCCGCTTGACCGACAATACAGCGATAGCCTTCTATTCGTGCGCGCATCTAGGTCAGAGGCAAACCAGCGACGGCGCGCGCAATGTCCATAATGGGCTCCGCCGCCGCCTGGGATGGCCAGGAGGGCCAGATGCAGACCAGCCCAGTCGACGACTTCCAGCAATACCTCGACATGAACGCAATCGGCGGCCTGGGCGATCCCCTCCAGTTTGACTTCCACGACTTCCAAGAGTTCCAGCACACCGCCAATGCGCCCATCCTACAGCGGTCCCAGCCCCGGGCCGAACACCTAGACACCCCGATGAGCGGCACCGACATGCCGTCTCTTGTGTCGGCGCGACCAGAGCACCCGCTCCACCACTCGGCGCCCATGAGGCCCATGGCCATGACGTCGGCTCCGGCACACGCCTCCATCAACTCCATGGTGACCCTTCCTGCCGCCATGGTGTCCTTGCCTCCAACGTCGCATGCCCCGCCCACGCCGAGTGAGGCCATCAATGATATCGACGCCAAGATCGTCTTCCTGCAGCAGCAGCGCATGCAACAGCAGCAGCGCCAGCTCGAGGAGCAGGCCGCCTATTTCGCCGCACAACGGAGTCGCATGGTACCCCCCACGCCCCAGAGTCTTGATCTCCAAGCAAGAAGCCGCTTCTACACCCAGCCGGACCACACACCCCAGCAGGGCATGTATGAGCGGTATCAGCGCATGGGCGCCGACCAGCAAGATGTCAGTTTTCAGTTGCGCGGGCGAGAAAAGCTCCCCTACCCCCCAATCTCTGTCCCCTGCCATGGTTTGACTGACCCTCTACGCAAACCACAGATGGCATTCACGCCGCTCGTTTCTCCGGCCGTAACGCCTCTTGAGGCACAGTTCCCGATGGACACACAGTTCACCATACCTGGGGCATATTTCAGTCCCTTGGCGTCTCCTTCTCTCCACGCACAGGCCGAAGGTTCCTCGGTCATATTCGACCACATGTCCCGCGCGAACCATAATGATAGTAGTAACAGCAACAGCAATAATAACAACTCGCCAGGCGACATGGACCTTGAGACACCCACACCGACGGCACCCAATCCGACAGCTCCAAGCGAGGCAAGCAAAAAGCCTAGGAAAACCACAGGGACCAAGGCTCGGGGCAAGACATGTGTGCGGCAGTCACCGATCACAAAACCACAGAGGAAAAAGACGCAGACCACACCCATCATCAACTCGCAGGCCCTGAGCGAGCTGGCCGAGGCGCTAGAGCACGGTCAGGATTCGGGCCATCAGCTTCTCCCACCCCCAGCCCCGCACGGCCCAGGTTCGTCGCCAGTCGAGGCTACGGACTCGGAGAACGGCTCTGTCTCGCCAGAGACGCTGTCCGAGATGCCCCCGCCGCCAATCCCGAAGCCGCGTTCTGCACGACCGTCCCCCTTTATCAGGCCCCAAAACGCCGCACCACGGTCGGCTGTGGCGTCGTTGCAGGGACAAGGGAAGCTGTCACCGGCAACGCCGGCCTCTCTCATGAGACTGACGTCGCCCAAAAGTAGCCTGGCCGCTGTATCGGGCCTCACAGACTCGATGCCCCACGAAACCATTGAGAACTTTGAACTCCCGGAGTCGGTCAACTTCCAGCAGAAGCCCCGAGGGCCACTACTGGTGACACAGAGTCCTTCCGCATCCCCCTCTCTGGAGCCGAGCTCAGCCAAGACAGCTCCGTTCCAGCCGCTGTTGTCTCCCAACTTTGCCAAGCCCGGAGCGCCAGCATTGGCGACACAAAGCCCACAGCTTACCGGACAAGTTTCCAGCTCGGCAGCCGGGACGCCGGCACCGGCGTCGGCCACGATGGCACGCAGAACACCACAGTTGGGTCCCAGGGGCAGCAAAAAGCGAGGCAGTGTCAGCTCATCGCATGTGTCCCCAGCCTTGAGACCACGAATCTCGCCAAATATCAAACCGCTGCTTCCAGGCGGTACTAGCGCCGAGGACGCAGCATCGAAGCTGCTGGCGTCCAAATCCAACTACCAGAACATACTCGAGGGTATTCACGTGCCGGGCGTGTCTTATCCAACATCACTCTCGACGAACCTGACATCAAAGCGGACGTCACACAAGATAGCGGAGCAGGGCAGGCGCAACAGGATCAACTCGGCTCTCCAAGAGATTGCTACTCTGCTGCCCGCTTCGGTTCCCAACCCCGGTGGCGGGGATGACGGTGCATGCAAGGGGCCCGACGATGGGGACGGTGGGGACGGCGACGGCGGGAAAAAGGGCGACAAGCAAGGAGGGGCCGGCGGGCCCAACAGTAAAGCGAGCACAGTCGAAATGGCAATCGAGTACATCAAGCTGTTGAAGCAGGAAGTGGCTGAGGCAACACGGCGGGCCGAGGAGGCCGAAAGGAAGCTTCTGTTGCAAGGGCTGGGGCAGGACAAGGCAGAAAAGGAAATTGGGAAAGAAGTGGAGGACAACATCGACGTGGCGATGGAGACTGCCAAGGCAGAAGGCGAGGCAGATGCCAGCGCTGGGTCATGACAAGAGGAGGCTCTGTGACGCGGCATGATGGACTCCGAGACATGTCACAGCATAGTTATGACAAACGCATCGTGGCGTTGTAATAGTCAAGGCGGGTATGGCCAGGCTGAATAGGGTGGCATTTGTCGTGTTATTAGCACTGATTTTCTGGTGGGAGGAAAGCGCCCTTGTTTCTTCCCTATTTCCTTTTTTTTTTTTTTTTTTTGATATCCTCCATCCTCTTTGGATAATACTCACTCTTGAGATTCTTGCCCGTGTTTCTTATCTTTTTTTTCCTATCGCAGCATCCCTATAGGCGGATGGAACCGATGATACACATATAATATAGGTATGTCCGATGGAGTTTGTTCATCCCATCCCGAGACATCCATTTCGACAGTTGCGTGGCTGTCTAGGCACCAACTCAGGACAGCCCTGGGTGTTGTCAAGGATTGCGAGCTCCAGGTTGGTGCCCTGAATTGTGATAGGTGTATGTTTGTGCAATGGCAAAGGGGCGACCTGTACCCCACCATCCATCGACTTTGCCACCGCTCGATCTCCCTTTTGCAAGACATGCCTGGTAGACCAAAAGGATCGAAGTCACGCCATATTTGAGAGCTCAAGGAGTGGGAAGGCCTGCGTCGAGTTTTGTATCGCCGATTCTAAAAGCCGGATGCTCAGCATGTTTGGTGCCGACAAGGTCGAACGGCTCAAGCCAATTCGGCCGAAGCCGACCGGCCGAAGGTCATCGAACCCGTACACAGTGAGAGCCGAAGGCCGAAGCCGCGCGGCTTTGGCCCTGAGCTGGAGCCGGACCCGTGCAATTGTGACTCAACCAGCATCGCGGGGGTTGCTGGCTCCGAGCTCCGACTTACACGTGCTGTCCGCGCGTCGGCCGCCATCCGAGTCCCTGCCTAGGTAGGTGGCCTGGCGCCTCATACGTCGCCACCACCAGCTCTGTACTCCCTGTGCGAGCCACGCCGGGTGGGCTGCCTGGCTGGGAACAGTCTCTCCTGACATCCATGTCCCGTGGCGATTCTGCTCATGCCGCGCATCCAGACCCGGGTGACGACACCTGGAGGACGTACTGTGTTGGTTGCCTCGCCGTGGAACAGCTGCCTACCTAGATACTTGGGTATCTACAGCCCTAGCTAGCTGAATGCGAGAGTGCCTATATATACCACCTCTATCTGCTTCCCTGGACCACTTGATTCTCCTAGATCTCCACCGACAAGTCTTATTCTTACCTACCTACCTACCTACCTACCTACCTACCTGCCTATAACACACACACACACACACATCACCACCACCACCACCACCACCAACAACAACCACCTACACAAGAACCACCCCACTACAACCTTTGCACGCAAGCTCAACCACTGCAACAATGGAGTGGAATCAACAAACGAATCCAGCAGCGGGCCCCCAGGCCCACGACTTCTGGGCTTTCCCGGGATCCCTGCCCGGGCGGCCGGGCGGCGGAACCGACCACATTGACCTTCACGGCCCGTTCCCCTTCCGGTTCGGACCGGGCGCCGACGGCGTCGCATTCGGGCCCCATGGGCCATGGGACCCCAGGGGCAGACGGGGCTCGTTCAGCCGCGACGAGTGCAGCTCCGACGAGGAGTCGCAGGCTTCCGGCGCCACCCCAGGCCTGGATGCAAAGGTGCCCCCCGTCTCTGGGGGCGAGGGCGGCGCGAACATGGAGGGGGTCGTTGACTCTGGGGAGAAGGAGGGCTCGCCCGACGCGGCCAGCGACGCGGCCGAGCCTGAGAAGGCCGGTGACAAACAGGGCGAGAAGCCAGCCGGCGGAGCTCGGGGCTGCCGTCACGGACGTCACGGCCGCCATGGCCCGCGTGGTCCTCATGGTCATCATGGCCCTCCCGGCCCTCATGGCCCTCCCCACCATGGACACCCCGGACCCGGCGGGCCGCATGGTGGGCCGCGTGGCGGACCATTCGGCGGGCCGTTTGGTGGCCTATTTGGCGGCCACTTTGGTGGACCCTTCCACGGGCCTCCATTTGGCGGACGGGGCCGCGGTGGTCGGGGATGCGGACGCCGCGGGGGCTTCGGATTCGGCTCCCATGAGATGCACACAGCTTTCGGACGGGGTGCCGAGCCCCAACAGGCCTTCCAGCAGGCCCTTGCGGCGGCGGCCATGGCGGCACACCAGCACGTCGGCCGATACATACAGTCCCTGAGCGGCGCCCCACGCGGCGACGGCCCCTCGGTAGCGATGGGCGAGAACGACACGGGCGCGCCCGACAACACGGACGGCGACGACAGCAACAACAACAACGGCGGTGGCGACGACCTGGAGTACTTCACGCCCCCGGTCGACATCTTCGAGACCGAGGCCGGGCCGAGCGGCTCCTGGGTCGTGCACGTCGCCGTCCCCGGCGCCAAGAAGGAGGACGTCGGCATCCACTGGCAGGCGGAGCGGGGCGTGCTCGCCATCTCGGGCGTCGTCTACCGGCCTGGGGACGAGGCGTTCCAGCGCGGTCTCGTCAGCTCCGAGCGGAAGATGGGGCTGTTCAAGCGGGAGGTGCGCCTGCCTCCCCCC
Source organism: Gaeumannomyces tritici R3-111a-1 (assembly GCF_000145635.1). Taxonomy (NCBI): domain Eukaryota; kingdom Fungi; phylum Ascomycota; class Sordariomycetes; order Magnaporthales; family Magnaporthaceae; genus Gaeumannomyces; species Gaeumannomyces tritici. The sequence goes on along the minus strand of NW_008804549.1, from coordinate 3,822,954 downwards.
TCGTCGGCCCCGACCGGCAAGGAGGACGTCGACACGAAGGGCATCACTGCGCGCCTCGAGGACGGCGTGCTCTCCATCACGGTCCCCCGGGTGGAGAAGGAGTGGACAGAGGTCCACAAGGTCGATATTATCTGAGCGATGACTGTCTTTTACTGGCTGAGTGAGGAGTAAAGGCGTTTGTTTGGGTTGCCTGTGTTAGCCTGCCTGCGTGTTTGTGCTGCTTGGAGATACATGGAAGATGAACAAAAAAAGAAACAACCTGGGGGAAAAAAAAGGAAAAAAGAAAGGAAAACCCCTCAAAAGGGACAAAAAACGACTTGAAAAACAAGCAGCAAAACAAATAAAAATGGGTATACTCTTGTATTGCTCGTCCCTTGCACATGTGCCGATACATGGGTGTGCGACTTAGAGCTGAGAAGTGATTGATTCGCCGTAGGATAATAGAGGTGACGTCTAGTGTGGCGTAAATATGTGGCGACAACCACAGCAACCCCTGTAAGGCTGACCCCGTGGTCCAGGCTTCCGTGCCTTCCATCCCACATGCCTTGACACGCTGCGATCCACCCTTCCCCTTACCGAACAATAAAATTCGCTGGTGGTCGCGCGCGATTGTTTTTTGTTGACCAACGTGGCCCCTCCCTAACCCTCGCCCTCGCCCACGCCCACGCCTGAACCACCTTCCCCTCCTGTCGAGCGAATTGCTGGAAATCAAGGCCTGGACTGGCAGCGTCCTGGCGCATCGCTTCTGCCCGTGTGCTTTCCCTTAGCTGCCTGGTGCCTACCTCTAACTCCCTCTGCTCCCTTCCCGCACGACGACGCTCAGGCAGGTCGGCGCGCCGAGAAGCCGCAACCATGTCTGATTCCGAAAACCTCGACTACCTCCAGCCCGACTTCGACCCGCGCACGCTGACGGTGCCGCGCCTGCGCTCTATCCTTGTCACCTATGGCGTCCAGTACCCGGCCACGGCCAAGAAGGGCCAGCTGATCGACATCTTCCTCGACGAGGTCGCGCCCAGGTCGGCAAAGATCCTCGCCGAGCGCGCGAGGGCCAAACGCTCTAGCAGGGGGATCGTTGATGTCGAGAGCTCCAACTCGTCGTCTACCGACTTCATGGACGACATGGTTCCACCCGCGAGGAACGCCACCCGATCCCGCTCGCCCAGGAAGGTGTCGCGCCGTCTCCAGTCCGAGGACCCCTCGGATCTCGACGAGCCCGAACGCCGCGCACCCATTAGCCCGCGCAAACGCTCCACGCGCTCTACCTCTCGTCAGCTGCTCTCCGACGCCGACAGCGACCACGACGTCCCCGCCACCAAGACCCCCCGTGCAGTCTCCCGCCACTCCTTCATCGACGCCGACGGTGACGTCGCCTCAAAGACTCCTCGCGCTGCCCCACGCCGCTCAGTCATGGACACTGACGCCGAAGCTGCTGCTAAAACCCCCCGAGCCGCACCCCACCGCTCCGTCACGCCGCACGTGAGGCTCGAACCGCCCACGGTGGAGGAGAGCGACCAGTTCGGTTATGACGGCATCGGTACTGCCAGCACCAGAAAACCATCGCCAAAAGTCTCGAGTGCCGTCTTCACCAACGACAACCCCTTTCAGAGCGGTAGCTCCCCTCCGCAAGCCTTGAAGACCCCGAGCAACCGCCGGAGGACCACGGGCGGTGGCGGTATCGACTCAGTCGTGTCCAAGGCGGCCTCCACCGCCAGGAGACGCACTGACGGCCCGGTTCTGGAGCAGCCCTCCCGCAAGATATCGAGATCCTACGAGATACCCGTGAGCGCTCTCAAGGCTCCCAGGACGCCGGAGCCGCCCAGAATGGTCGAGGCCGGGGAGGAGTTCACGCCCGACGAGCAGCTCGAGCTGGCTCAAGAAGAGGCCACACACAGTGCCATTGCGAGGCGACAGCCACCGGCCAAGCGCGCAGGCGTCAGCCTCACGACCCCAGTCCTGGTACTTCTAGTCACGCTGCTCGGCGCCTACGCGGGCTGGTACCGTCAGGAGAAGGTCAAGGTTGGATACTGCGGACTGGGACAGCCGGCCACGCAGATTCTTCCTCAGGACGTACAGGACAAGCTGCCCGACTGGGCTATTCTCGTTCTGGAGCCGCAGTGCGAGGCGTGCCCGACCCATGCCTACTGCTTCGACGACTTCACCGTCAGCTGCGACGACGACTACATCCTCAAGCCCCACCCACTCTCTCTCGGCGGACTGGTGCCGCTTCCCCCAACGTGCGAGCCAGATGGAGTCAAGGCCCGTCGCGTCCAGGCCATCGCTGACAAGGCCGTCGAGGAGCTGAGGAACCGCCGGGCCAAGTTCGAGTGCGGCGATGCGGCCGATGACGAGGGCAAGCCGGTAGAGGCGGCATCCATCGAGGAGGATGTCCTCAAGGAGATTGTCGGCGAACAGAGGAGCAAGAAGCTCAGCAAGCAGGAGTTTGACGACTTGTGGGTCGCCGCTCTCGGCGAGATCCAATCCCGAGACGAGGTCGAGGTCGAGACTGTCCAGTAAGTCTCTCTGCTCTTTCTTTTACTGTTCAGACCTGGCTTTCTTCTACAAGCTTCGGGCCGTGGGGAACCCCTAACCAAAACAATTCGTCGCATCTGACCATCATCACTAACCAGCCCTGTCGCTGGCCCCGTAGAGCCGGCGATTCCGGAGGTTTTCCAAACACCTACCTATCGTCCACCTCTCACGCTAGCCTTCCGTACGCCTGCGCGGCCCAGCTCTACGTCCGACGCGGACTGGAGCGATATCGATTCGGCATTGCAGTTGTAGCCTTCTCGCTAGTGACTCTCTTTGCGTCGTTCCAGTACGCGCGGGTTTCGTACCGGCGGCGCAAGGCTATGGCTGAAAGGGTGCCGCGCCTCGTGGACGTGGTGCTGGAGAAATTGGCGAACCAGAAGGAGCTCGCGTACGAGGTCGGCGGCGAGGAGGACCCCTTCCTCTTCCTGCCGAACCTCCGCGACGACGTGCTGCGGGCTGAGCACAAGCTCAAGGAGCGCGAGCGCATCTGGGAGCGGGTCCGCGTCGTGGTCGAGCAGAACAGCAACGTCCGGCAGGGCCAGCGCGAGAGCCACAACGGCGAGATCGGCCGCGCCTGGGAGTGGATTGGCCCCACCGCAGGCGGCGACGGCGGGCGGAGGCGGACCCTCGGCGGCAGTCGCAAGTCGTGGGGAGGCGCTAGCGTGAGAACCGACGACGACGTGGCGGGCAGCCCTGGCCCCAGGACTCCCGTGTCGGAGACGCCCGAGGGCAAGTCTGGTCTCCACCGGAAGTGGCAGGAAGGGACGCGAGCCGTTTTCTAAAGGATATTCCTTCTTATTCCCATGCGCGGCGGTGGTGGCGTGTTATGGTTTCGGCAACCAATTCTGGTTCACACACTTCATACTATTTCCGCCGGTTTGACTTTTGTTTTCCAGGAGTTTCAGGGCGCGAGAACGGGGCAGGTTGTTCTGGAAAGGTCCTGCTAATTTGATACCTCGTCGACCTAGCGACGGGGACAAGCCACAGTGTTGCTGGTTTACTTTTCTTTTGTTCGTCCTATGCTATCTGACTGCTGTTTAAACTCGGTCGATCCCAGAGCCGGGCTTGATTTCCTTTGTTTGTACCCGTGCCACGTTCGAACACGGCCGCCACGCATCCAATCCACCACGAGTTACCAGCCGTCATCTTTGTATCTTTTTTCTTAGTGTCGCCGTGGAATTCCTCGACGTTGCTCCGACATCTGCCCTGCCCCAGTGCTTGATGCGTGTTTCCATGTTTTGATTGCTTACAAGGAAGATTATACGTGCAATCGGCTGTGATGCTGGCTGGATAATGAGGGTGCGTATGGAGAATCGAAGGGGTGCTGTTCTCAGGGGGCCTTTGAACTTGTTGCAATTGTTAGGGAAGTAGGTACCCTGGGTAGTTAGGTAGTAGCTACAGACATGAGAGGTAGTAATGAACAACACATGGCTCGCATTAAATGATCAAGAGACGGCTAGCTGGAGAATATGCAGGTATTTATAATGAGTATGGATTCTAATGACATTATGTATTTATGGGCTAAACGCCATGCTATGCAAAGGAATAACTTGGCGTAGTAAATATAGAGCGAAAAGAAGTAACAAGGGCAAAGCAAGCAAAAGCGAGGACGGACCATATATAGAGGGACCACATCAGATAGAGGGATTGATGATATGCTTCGCGACAGTACTGGGCAAAGCAATGTCTTGTTTTTTTCCCTCCTTGTCTACAGATATCTGAGCTTCCTGGTGGCATGGGCGGCGCCGACAGCGGCTATGGCGCCAATGAACAGGCATATGGCGATGGCGTTGGTGCCGTCGGTCGGGTTGTGCTCCGACGGGTGCGAGCCCGACAGTTCCGGGCTCTTGCCGGGCTCGAGCACGGCGAAGACGAGGGTGCTGATGAGGGTGCTCGCAAACTGCGGGAGCGTGACGTAGATGTTCAAAATGCCAAAGTAGATGCCGCTAAGCTCGCCGCCGCCGCCGCCGCCGCCACCTGCCCCAGCACCAGGAGATGCCGTAGCGGCAGCAGAATCGTCGGAACCGGACCTAGCCGGCAGCTCGGCAAACTCGAGTGACGACGTGCTGAGTCTACGATAGCTCGCGCCGCTGCCGCTGCCGCCATCGCTAAGGCGGTTGACTTCGACGCCCAGGAGCGCGGTAGGTGCCCACATCGAGATGGTCCAGGGGATTCCACACAATGCGACCAGGGCCGTGGCGAAGCGGAACGAGGAAGCAAACGGGGCCAGCGACATGGAGGCGGCAAACATCAGATGCGCGCAGATCCAGACGCTCAGCAGGTCGGGCCTGGAGCTGCTGAAGCGGGCCAGGAGGTGGGCGAGGGTGGGGTAGCGGCGGTGCAGGATGGCGAGGGGGCCCTGCTCCTGCTGCGAGGAGGTGCCGGGCAGGGTCGGGTCCGGGATGCTGGTGTCGCTGTCGTCCGGGCTCCGCACTAGGAGCGGCAGGATCCACGCGCCTAGGACTGTGATGAACGAGTATACGGCGAGGGCGGAGCTGCCTATGCGGCCCATATCGCCGAGGGCGTCCTTGGACTGCTTTGCATCCGCGGGCACGTCGTAGCGGAAGTACGTTTCTCCGACCCACGTGCTGCTCTACAGGAGATGCAAGACACGGTCAGCGTCAGTCAGATCTCCCAAGCCGTGCTGGAGACCGACGAGGGGAGCTACATGGACAAGAAGGAACCTACGTATATCAGGAAGGGATACCAGCCAATCCAGGACCAGAAGACGGCCCAGCAGATACCACGGATCCTAGGAGGAAGGGTAAGGAGGGTGCTCCAGATTTGCCTAAAGACCTTGAAGCGTTGGGGCGAGCCCGATTCGCGGGGACCGGGCGCTGGCGATACGAGCACGCGCTCCGACACGGCCCAGCAGGTGAGTCCCGACGTCACGAGGATGGCGGCGGCGGCGATCACGGTGAGCTTTTTGAACTGAGTGTCCCCGAGCCACGAGCCCAGCATGCCAACTAGGTCGATAGCGCCGGCGCCATAGCCCATGATATGCCCGATGGAGCCCATGCGTCCGTGCCAGGCAGCGCCAGACTGTTGTTTTTGCATGGGCAGGGTGTCGACCATCAGGGAGCGTGAGCAGGACATGACGGCGTTGATGGCGAAATCTGTCACGTATAGGGCCAATACAGCCAGTGCCATGGTCAAGAAGCGCCCCGGGCCGCCTCCTGACGCGGCAGCGGCAGCGGCGGCGGCGGCGGCGGCAGCGTCGGTGGGTGGCGAGGGCGGCGGCACGTAGATGAATATGGCTACGATCTCCCTAGTAAAGCCTAGAGTCAACAGACCCAATGCGACGATGACGGAGCAGACGGCGATAAAAGGTCGACGCCTGCCCCATTGCGACCTTGAACCATCAGACACCACGCCCACAATGGGCTGGACGATAAGGCCGGACAAGGGGCCTGCGAGCCAAACCATCGAGGTCTGCCCCTTGGTCAGGCCTAGAGATAGCAGATACGGGGTGCAATCTAGGTGGGTGGCGTTAGCCGCAAGAAGAAACGCTCCGGCAGACGATACACTTACACGTCATCTCGACCCCCCACGTGAAGCTGCCGCCACAGCCGCAGAGGAATAGACGTCAGTCCGTGGTCAGGACACGGAGACAGCAGCAGAAACAAAGAAGCCAATGGCGAAACTCACGAAACTCCGACATGGCTGCACGTCAGCAGGGCCATGCGCACCGTCTCGGAGCCGCCCTTGATGGCGGTCCTACCCGTCCATGTTGACATGTCCTCGTCCTGCTGGACCGGGCCGTCGTCGCTCTGCAGAAGCCTGACCTGGCCGTCGTCGTGCCCGTAATCGTGACCGTCGTGGTCGTCGTGGCCGCCAATTGGAGTGGCGGCCTCGGGCTCGGGGCTATCGCTGCGTGGTGAAGCGGGGGCGGAGTCGCTATCGCGAGATCCGCTCGCCCTCTGGGCGCGCGGCTGCTGGTCGGGGCTCCGGGCCGGGGGTGGACCTTGGCGCGCATGTCTGTCAACACTGTCGTCGCTTGTGGCGGAGGCGGCGGGCGCGTCTGCTGGCGCGCCGCCGCGGGCGCTTGGATCTGGCATGATTTCGGCTGTGGCGCCGTCGACTGGAGGGCGCTGATGCGAGATGTCCTTACCGGAGATTCAGGATGGCGCGTGCCAGCAACAGCCGGGTAGTAGCACAGACCGGGCAGACGGGCGCACAAGTGATTATGCTTTGGGGTGCTGTCAGCGATTCGGCGCGGTCGAGTCTGGCAGGAGTCAAAGTCGGGAGGGTGCACTGACGTAGGATGGAGGAAGGAACGACAGACGCGAAGGGCAGGGGGAGGGCAAGGACGGCGAGGAATCGAAGGGAGCACCCGCCATATATGGACACAGCCTGGCCTCGGCTGCGATACATAATACACAATCCATCATGGCGGCGGCGGACATTCTTTGCGCTCCAGAGTCCGAGATAGGGGTATCAACCCTCGAAATGTCATTGATTGCAGGAGCTACCTAATATTACGTACATGCACCTTGACCATGCTCCTCCAGCTACGACTTACGATGCACACGACAGGGGGCCAGATAATGCATCGCGGATTCTCGTGCAGTAATGATTAGGTTAGGCCAAGAGGTGCCATCTACTAAGAATTCCGTCCGCTTGTGAGGTGTTGGGTCAGCGTGTCTGGCCGTCTTACCAGTTGTCTTGCTTTTGTTCCATTCCGAGATTATAAGCGAGGACAGGGCGCTGAGGGGAAGGATTTGCACCTGCCCGAAAAAACCAGTGGCGGTATGAAGAATAATAGTAAGGGGCGTAAAGATGGGAAGTAACTGTTGTTATGGAATGAAAGGAATAAATGCGACAGGAAGAGGGAAAAGAGGGTACTGGTGGAAGAAAAAAAAAAAAGAAAAAGAAAAAAGAAAAGAGCTCAAGCGGACTCGAATCCAAACGCAAAAAAATGTTAAGCTTCTCTTTGATTGAGCGTGTCATCCTTAGTGCAGGGGCCATGCTAATCTTCTCTGTATCGTTTCAAATTGACCAAATGCCCGAAGGCGAAGGCATAACTGTGCTCAAGCCTTATATGGCTACCGCAGGAACCTAATTTGTGGGTCCCGACCCCCGCTACCCTCAATTTTCCTCACGTTGTCTCCAGCATTTACTTCATCGTCATCCACATACAACCTTCAGCATCTGATTCAATCTGATTCTGTGCACAAACTCGTCGCCTCCACATATAATGATAAAATATCGCCATCCAGATAACTACGGCCATCATCAGCCGTCAGAGGGCGCCACTTGGACCCTCATGCGCTTCAGCTGAAGGTCCCCCAAATTCCATCTTCCCGTTGTCTGCGCCGCCCTGCTCTCCTTGTATTGCTGCTCGATCACCTCGAGGCTTTTGCCCTTCGTCTCAAACATGAAGGCGGCGCACACTAGGGTGCAAAAAAGCGTCGCAAATCCGAAAAAATAGTATGCTCCGAACGTTGACTTCGCCAACAGCATTGGCGTTGTGAGAGCAATTAAATAGTTGGCAAGCTATACATGCGTCTCAGTCAGCTACCTTTTCAGCGGCATTCTTTCTCACTGATATTCAACCTCCACAAACTTACCCAATTGGAGCTTTGCGCCAGGGCGCTGGCGCTGCTTCGGGTCTTGCGTGGTAGACTCTCGACGAGAAACGTCCGCAAGGAGATAGACCACTGACAATTATACTTGTGCGTCAGCTTTTGATGCAACCCTTGTTATAAAGATTTATACAATTTATACAATAGGTGTAAATATCGACGACTTACCGTCACGCTGAAAGTGACAGCAAAGAGGTAGATGGTCACAATGACCACCCACCTACCCGCTCCACCCGTCGGTTGGACTTGGCCCGCTGCGTACAGCGAGCCCATAAGCAGCATCTCTACCGTTATGAGGCTGCCTCCCACGAGTGTCGATGTCCGACGCCCCCACTTATCCGCCCACAGCGTCGCCGGCACCGTCACGACCATGATGACGAGGGCGGACACTCCCGAAGCCAAAAAAGAGGCCTGTTCCGATGTCAAACCTGCAAGCCTGAATAATGTGGGCGCGTAATAGAGGACTCCGTCGATGCCGCTGAACTGCTGGAAGGCCATGATGAAGCAGCCAAAGGCCGTGCGCGCCCTGAACGGCCCCGAGAAGGCATGCCCGAAACCGCTCAGCATGTGCTTTACGTCCTCGCTCAGCGTTGTCTTCCGCCCGCCGGAGCCCTCGGCACCGTGGTGGACTACCGAGTCCGCCGGGTCTGGTAGCGTCAGCATCTCATCGCGCTCGTCCTCGCTCAGCCCCAGACTTGCAACCACGGCACGGGCTTCGTCCATTCGGCCCTGCGACACCAGCCAGCGGGGCGATGGCGGGACGAGGGCAACGGTGGCCGAGAACAGGAACCCGAGGAGCGAACCAAGGGCTAGGGGCAGGCGCCACGCCAGGCTCGACTCGCGGATGGTGGCTCCCGTGCCATAGCAGGTAAAGAAGCCCGTGACGATACCTAGCGTGATTAGGAACTGCGGCAGCGCCGAGAGGGTGCCGCGGACACGCGGCGGCGAGATCTCGGCCACGTAAACGTAAACAGTGCTGAGGAAGAGGCCCTCGCCCACGCCCTTGATAAGTCGGCCCAGGATGAAAACGCCAAGTATGGTCGAGCCGCATTCGATAGCGGCGCCGACAGCGTACGTGCAGCCCCCGATGGCGATCAGGCGGTTTCTGCCGTAGCGGTCGGCCAGCACGCCGGCCAACATGGCGCTCAGGGCGCCGGGGAGGAGAATGGAGGAGACGACGACACCGTGAAGCGTCGCGGAAAGCTGGCCAAAGGTTTTGTTGAAGGCCAACATTGTTGTCACGGGACCTATCGAGCCCGTATCAAGACTGCGCCGGCGGGGAGGCGATGCCTAGGTCAGCTTCTCGCCTTGAGCTCTCACCCTTGCGGCAACTCAGGGGCACGACTTGGGAGGACCTAGTCAGTGATAAACATACCCGAACAGCATCGCAACGCATGAGACGATCAAGCTCGCCGCCATGTAAACTGGAACCTCAAAGAGAGGTTTGGCCATTTTGAAATGAGTCGCTCCCGCAGACTGTGGGAGCTTGGTGGGGTTTGAGGTGTGTGAGGTCTGGCGCTGGCTGTCCTTCCTTGGGGCCAACAATTATAACGACTTGGATGGTTTTATACTCGGAGGTTACGTGACGCGCAGATATTCGAGAAGAAAAAAAGGCCCGAATGCGCAGCTCCGGCGGCTCGGCTTTCGGCTCCAGACCCAAGAACCAAGCTCAAACAAGAGACTCCGACGGCGGCGGCGGCATGCGTCGACAGCAACCGTTGACGTGCTACGGCGGTCGGGCGAGCCACTTGGCATGGAATGCGTGCATCGCTACAACTTTTTTTTCGGCCAAGGCCACAGAGATTTGCTACGTCCCTGCCCATTGTGGGATCCATTGGGCGGGCGCCATCCTCCCCATTTCCTGTTGTGGTAGCTCCGGTGGAGTGGAAGACGGCAGGTGTTGTGGCGGTGCCCCGCCGCCCGTCGTTGCGGCTCTCATTTCACTTGGCCCGCCTCAACTTCTCTGTAGGTGTGGTCTGCCATCCCTCGTCCTTGTTTTGAGCTCTTCTTTTCTTCCCGTGAGCCTACATGGACGCAGGCCGGCACATACGCACGAGCCCCCTCCCTACATATCTATACGCTGGACGGTCACTGGCTTCCCGTTTGCCCACACCCTCTGACCTTTGTCGCCAGCCCCTACAGCGGGCAGGCTTTCATCTTTTGGGCAGGTGGTGGCTATGGGGCGATGTAACACGACCACCGTTGGACCCTGGCACTCACACTGACCACCCTCCCGTTTTGGCCGACCTGTGATGCGCGCAGTGGAGAGCCCCGCCATTATACCACCCACGCACTGCCGAAGGAGGAGAAGCCCACTCACGCATCATCCCCATTATCTTGCTCGATATCACGCACTCGATCGCCCACCCTGGGCCTGTTCTGGTCCCCCGCAGGTCCATGTTCACGATATGCCGCACATCGCAGGCCTATAAGACGGCGATGGGGGGCCGTCGGGGAGCGAGGGCTCGACCCTTCTTGCCGTCCTCAGCCCGCGCTGCCTCAGTCCGAGTGACAACCTGCTCCTAACCGCCCGCTCCCCGTCGCCATGGTTCACTGGAGAACTGCCTTGGGTACCGCCCTCGTCGCGGCCTCAGCTTCGGCTAGCCCCGTCACTCGCCGCAGCGAGATTCCGCCAGCCGCACCCCCCGTCGCGGAACATGTTATCGTTCCGGGCGCATACATCGCCGAGTTGGCCGACGAGGTGTGTTTCCCAGCTACAAAGATAGGGGTATGCTCGCTCGCGAGACTGATATGTTGAACATGCAGGGCACCGGCAGATTCCTCGATTACGTTGAAAATAGAGCAGGTCTTGGGAATGTAACGGAGCGCTTCAGGTTCGGGTCGCGCGCTTTCAAGGGCGTGTCCTTTCACCTTGATAGCTCCGGCGGGCCCGAGGAAAGCGCCGAGGCCAAGTTCCGGCGCATCAGCGAGCTGCCTCAAGTAAAGAACCTCTGGCCAGTCACCGTGGTGCCCATGCCAAAACCTGAGGTGCACTGGACCGCCGCCGGCACGCCCCTGGCCGACGTGCATCGACGTGCCGCGGCCGCCGTCGGGGGCAACTATTCCCCTCACGTCCAGACGCAGGTCGACCGACTGCTAGCCGAGGGGCTCACGGGCAAGGGCCTTCGCATCGGCATCGTTGACACGGGCGTCGACTACACTCACCCGGCTCTGGGCGGCTGCTTCGGCCCCGGCTGTGTGGTCGAGTATGGGGCCGACTTGGTCGGCGATGACTACAATGGGGACAACACGCCTGTGCCTGACGCCGATCCCATGGATGCCTGTGTTGGTCATGGCACACACGTCGCCGGCATCATCGCTGCCAGAGAGAACCCGCTTGGTTTCCGCGGGGCTGCCCCCGGCGCCAAGCTTGGCATGTACCGCGTTTTTGGCTGCACGGGCGGCTCTGGCCTCGACGTGATCCTGCAGGCCATTCTTCGCGCTTTCGACGATGGAAGCGACATCATCACGGGCTCGCTGGGCCGGGCCGCGGCCGGCTGGGCCAGCGACCCTCTGTCTGTGGCGGTTTCGCGCATTGTCGACCTTGGCGTGCCTTGCACTTTCGCCGTTGGTAACCGGGTGGGCGGCGCCGAAGGTGTTTTCGGCGTCAGCGCACCGGCAAGTGGCCCGGGCGTGATGGGCATTACATCGTTCCAGAATTCGGAGACGCCAACCTACGATACCGCCACGGGCCAGTACTCGTCGGTGCCCAACCCTGCCAGCGGCGGCTTGGTGAGCCTGTTTGGTCTCTGGGGCTCGACCTTCGAGCTGACCATGAAGCCTCAGTTTGGTGCCCCAGGGGGGAGCATTATATCAACCTATCCCGTGTCCATGGGCAGCTACGAGGTGGCAAGTGGCACTTCGATGTCGACTCCTCTGGCGGCCGGCATTGTGGCTTTGATCATGGAGGCCCGCGGGACTAGGGACAGCGCATTGATAACACGGCTCCTTTCGACGACGGCCAAGCCGAATGTTGGCATCGACTGGCTCACCCAAGGTCCCACTCCCGGAATCGTTCCGGTGCCATGGCAGGGCGCGGGAATGATACAAGCCTACGACGCAGTGCATGCGACGGCGCTCCTCAGCGTGCCTGCCTTGGAGTTGATGGACAAGGCCCGCTTCAACCCCAACGTCTCCTTCACTGTCACCAACCTAGGCAACACGCCTGTGACGTACAAGCTTTCGCACACCCCGCCCTTACGGCTGCGACTCTCAACCCGGTGTATCGCTCGTCGGCCCCAGACCTATACCCGTACTACGCGACGCTCAAATTCCAGACCGAGAGCGTGACGATAGAGCCCAACTCGAGCGCCGAGGTCCGCCTCACCATCTCGCCGCCCACCCAGCTTGCCGAAAATCTTCTCCCCTTCTACTCGGGCTGGGTCGTCCTCAACGGCACTGGTGCCACCGGGAGCCAGGCTACATCGCTTTCGCTCCCCTACTTTGGGACCACGGCTTCCATGGTGGACATGAAGGTGCTAGCATCGGACCGCATATGGCTGTCACGAAGCGACGAGCCTCGTTTCCCGCAGGTAGCAAACGGAACCACTTTTCAGCTGCCCGCCCCGGCTAGCCATCCCGAGTGGGCGCAGCCGGTGCTCAACGGCTCCGCGACAGCCCTTCCCGCTGGCGTTATGCCTTCGACGTTTGATTGGATCCTGCTGGGCAGCAAGGAGGTGCGGATCGAGGCAGTGCCCGTGGTGGCGGCGGGCACTGCTGCCAAGGACAACGGGCTCGGAATGCTGACCCTAGGGAGCATTGCCGGCTACCCGGTATTCGGTGTTGGGCCTGGAAGCCGAATGAAGAACTGGGATGGGCAACTGGCTGATGGCACCCACGCGCCTGCTGGGCGATACACCCTTACGGTCCTCGTACTCAAGCTCAACGGTGACGCTGGTAAGCTGGCCGGCTATGACCGTTTCGACTATGTCGAGATCAGCATCCGTTACGTCTAGGAAGCGAGTTCGACGAGGCGATGGTGGTTATGGAACAAGAGAAATTCGCCCAGGGTATCTGTCTGCGCCCAAGTGGTACCTGGGTAGTATATATCGTGCAAATCAAATGACTCTTCCATCTAGTCTTGTACCACCAACCCACCCATCCGCAAGCAAGAACCAGATCGAAAAAGACCACCAGAGAAGGGGCCCCTTGCGCCTATGCCAACGCAGAAACAGGAAACGCAGAAATCCCTACTGCATGCGCGCAGGGGATGGGATGACGGGCCAAACTCCCCGACTGTATTCCCCGTTTTGGTTTCCGTGCCGTGCTCAGTCGACTTCAATCCTGTGATGTAACAGCGGGGAGCGAGTCGGCAGTGGGCGCACGCCTGCCTATGTAAATGCGGCATAAAAGCACTCGCACATGGGTACCGTGAACAAGCTAACGGCCGACGCATGTATGAGGGAGAAAAGAAACGACAAAGAAAGAGAGAAACGGACAAAAGTACACATGTCAAGTACATGAAGAAACGGATATGAATCGAGAGCTAAAAAGACGTGGGCGAGAGAGAGGAAATGCGTGTCGGAACAAAAAAAAAAAATGAGCGACTGCGGGTGAGTCTCAATCCTCTCTTTGGCGAGGCCGCGGCGAAGTCCCAGCGGCGACCGAAAGCGGCTGCTCCAGGTTCGAAAGCATGTCCCCGTCGGTGGTCCACAGCGGCGTCCTCGGCGGGCCGTCGGCGCTGAGCCTCCTCAGGAGCGCGGCGTCCTCGGTGTCGCCATCAAGCTCGGCCTCGCTGCTGCTACTACCGCCGCCGCCGCTGCTCCCCCCATCGCGATGGGCGGCGGCGGCGGCGGCGGCGTCGTGGGTGGAGGCCAGAGCCTCGGCGCGCATCTTTGTGATCTTGAGGTAGTTGTAGCAGCAGATGGCGGCCATGGTGACGACGAGGCCGGCAAAGTTGACGGGCGTCAGCTTGTCGCCAAAGACCAAGGTGGCGGCCAGGATGGTGACGACCTCCTTGAAGATGCCCGCGATGGACAGCGTCACGACCGACGTGCGCTGCAGCAGCGCGAACTCGGACACGGTCATGAAGAAGGCGATGACGCCCGGGAAGAGCACGATCAAGGGCGCGGCCAGGGCGCCCCTGGCCTCGGCGAGCGCATTCATGCCCTGCCAGAGCTCGGGCACGCCCTCGACGAAGATGGCGATGGAGAAGAGGGTGACGAACATGACGGGGGCGAGGAAGAAGATGCTCGAGAAGGGGTTGGACGTGGCCGGGTTGCGCAGCAACAAAATCTGCGTTAGGCCCCAGCGGAAGCCCGAGAAGAAGGCGGCCGAGATGACGAGGAGGAAGCCGCTGAGCTTGAACTCGACCTCGCCCGCCACCATCATGACGACGCCCATGGTCATGGTGCCGATGATAGCGAACAGGCGCCACGTCGGCGTCTCGAGCCGGAAGAGGAAGGCGAACAGGAGCACGAAGGCGAGGACGGATGACTTGCACATGGCTGGGAGGAACAAGGTTAGAGAGAGATAAAGGCATGGCATGACACCTCGGCAACTGGGAAGTGATGGACTTACTGTAAAAAGTCAGTGTGATCAGCTTCAGCGAGGTGTTGCCGAGCCCAATATCAAGCCCCGTCGCGGCACCACAAGGCCCTATCCTGGTAAAGTAGAACCATTTGGTCATCAGGGGCCGCTCCGGGCCGGCATCGTGCCTGGCCTGGCCACGTTCCAGCTTGCGGCCACTCCTGGGACGCAGCGACGGTATAAAGTACAGCACAGCCGACGAGAGCCCAAACTGTATCAGCATGTGGATCGACGTGGTGAACATGGGGAACGGGAAGTCTAGCTGTTTGGAGTCAAACATCCACTTGTTGTACTTTTAGGTTCGCCAAACGCAGTCGCGGATTAGCTCGGGCGCACTCAATGATCTGGGGGAGCAGTAGGTAGAGCCAGGGGGGCAGAAAATTGTTCTTACGATGGATATGCTGAGCGAAAATATGTACCACATCCCAATCAGCGACAGGTTGACGAGCAGGCGGCGGACCACCGTCTTGTCAGCCTCCCGCTTCTCCTGCTCCGTGACTCCGCCGCCGTCCCTGGCTATCCTCTGGTCCAGGCGCGTGTTTCTTCTCCTCTTCTCGAGCTTGCGCAGCCGGTGGCTCTTCGTCAGCCCCGTCTCCTCGTCGCCGTGCAGGTCCTCGTCCGAGATGTCGTCGCTGTCCGAGTCCGGGGGCCCGCCGGCCCGCTTGCTGGCTCGCCCTCCCGCCATCGTCGTCCTGGCGTCTGTCGGAGTGCCGGCCCCGCCGCTGCCGCCCCCAACAACGACAACACTGCCGCCGCCACCACCGCCACCACCACCGCCAGCAGCGCCGCCGCTACCGGTGCCGCCAGCCCCGCTACCGCCGGCGGCAGCCCTGGCACCGCGCTTCCCCGGCGGGTTGGAGGCGGCGTTGGGAGGGTTCATGAGGCTGCTCCGGCGCCGGTGGTGGCTCGCCGCCGGGGTCAATGGCTCCATCTCGATGGCGGACTCGGGCGACTCGGGCACGCGGGATCCAGAGGGGGCGGAGGAGGCGCCGCCCGGGCGCAGGGATGACGACGGTGGTACGGAGGCGGGCGCTTCGGGCGAGAGCAGGTCGACGGCGGCGGCAGGGGGCGACGGTGAGGCTCGGGGGGAGGAGAAGCCGGAGGACCTCGTGGGCGTGGGCTGGGCGGACGAGGAGGTCGAGAGGCTATCGAGGGAGGTGGTCGGGGCGGCCGGGTCTGGTGGCGGCGCCGTCGTGGTGGGCAGGCGGTCTGGCGGTGGTGGTTGGCTGTTTGGTGGCCTGGGGTTGCGTCCCTGAGTCGGCGCCGAGCGCGAGGGCATGGTTTTTATGGCTAGTGCGAGGGTTGCGGTGGAGAGGGGATCTGTGGAGGTGTCCTTGCCTCTGGAGCATCGTTCCCCTAGCCAAGGTCGCAGCAGGGTGACGGCCACGGCACTACGACGCAGGCGACTTAGCCCCGTCTCGGTAGTCTGGTCTAGCGTGCAGCCTAGGCAGGGGGATCTTTACAGCAGGATCTTGCGAGCCAGGAGGGAACAGACTGGCCGCGCTCAGCTGAAGAGCACAATCTGTCGTCTTGAGATGCACTCATTCAATCGCCAATTCACAATTCCACACTAAAAAAGGACAGCGGCCAGGACGGGCACCGCATCAGCAACCACCTAATTCCCAAATTCAGCCACAGAACGACAGGGGTCGGCCCCTGGATTGTGGAGGCTTCAGCTTCCGAGGTCCTGGGACCGTCCCAATGAGGGCATAGTAATAGAATTGATCATTGATATAACCTAAGTTTTACCTCAGAATATCTCCAGCAAAGCCCTTCTATTTCTCTTTCACTTTCCTTTTGCCTCTAGCCTCGTTTTCGTTTTCAAAACTGGGGTACTTCATGTAATTGACAGCCTTAAACCCGCACAGTGGTCTCCGCATTCGAGGTACCAGTTGCCGAAAGTTGCCGAATCTAACCACCCACCTCCATGTACCTGGGTGGAGTCGAGACGGCTTGAGTTGCGGCATGGAGATCCCCGGAGCGGGAATCGACAAGGTGCATTTACCCAAACCATCACGAACCTCAATGGCTTCAAGTGGGGATGGGCACGTAGGTCGCTGAGTAAGACCTGCGCCATCATTATGTCACGGGATTGCCCAACACTCTGCAGGAGCTCACTTAACTCCATGCCTGCCTACATACAGTGCTACCGTAGCTGTAGCTTGCTAACCTTTTTAAGAGAGCTCTTGTCTACCCCGCCTGCTCCATGTTAGTCGCCGTATATAAACAAAAGATGCGTGCCCAGTTACGACATTCCGCACTAGCCTTCCTCCCACTTCCCACACACCCTTCTTTCCCATCCCCCAATCTGAAGGCCAGATCCTCCCGAGCATGGGCACGCCATCTCACAATGCGACCCCCACGCAGGGCATGCGCGGTCGGGCTGGCGGCTACCTGCCCGTCGAGAACTACGGCATCATCGGGAACATGAGGACCTGTGCCCTGGTCGGCATGGACGGGAGCATCGACTTCATGTGCTGGCCCGACTTCGACTCCCCCTCCGTCTTTTGCCGGCTCCTGGACAAGGACAAGGGCGGCCACTTCAGCATCGCGCCCCCGGCCGACATCTCCTGCACCACCAAGCAGCAGTATCTGCCCTCCAGCAACATCCTGCAGACGCGCTACATTCACGAAGATGGAGTTGTAGACTTGGTGGACTTTTTCCCCAGACCGAAGCAGACCATCGTCGTCGCCAAGGCCCCCAAGCAGAACGCTTTCCGCGAGATGACCAAGGTGCCCGACGAGCTCAAGAAGTGGCTCGTCAGAAGGGTCGAATGTATCCGCGGAAGTCTGGCTCTGGGTAGGCTACCTGATATCTTTTTCTCTTTCCTTCCGTCCGTTCACTCGCCTAACCCCTGAAATGCAGATATCGAGCTCTTCCCAGCGCTGGGCTACGCCAAAGAGCCTCACGTCACTGAAATCATCGAATCAGCCCACGGTGAACAGTGCAATAACACGAAAAGCAAGACGGTCACATTCCATGGTAAAGATCTGAAACTGCAGCTTGACGTGACGCTGGACTGCGGAGACCACACCTCGGCTGGCACGTATCCAGTAGTAAGGTTCGAAAAGGTCAAGAGACCCGGCATGCTCGGCGAGGGCGTCGTGGCCCACATCACCATCCAAGAAGGCCAGGCCGCGTCGTTTGTGCTGCGCGAGGACATCCCGAATCACGTCACCGAGCACATCACGACCGCCGTGCTCGACGCCCAGCAGCACTCAACCCAAAGCTATTGGTACAACTGGATCTCCAAGTCCAAGTACAAGGGAAGGTGGCGCGAGGTCGTGAGCAGGAGCCTCATGATTCTGAAGCTTCTGACTTACGAGCCTACAGGGGCTATTGTGGCTGCCCCTACCTTCTCTATCCCAGAAGACATCGGCGGTGTTCGGTAAGCAGCCAAGTTCGCTTCCCCAAACATCCAAAGCCGTCCACTGGCATCTTCCCTACTTTCCGGATCGATACCGGCGTGGTCTGACCTTCCCGTAACTGGTTGGTGTTTCCAGAAACTGGGACTATCGCTTCTCGTGGGTGCGCGACTCCAGCTTCACGATCTATATCCTGCTGCGGCTTGGGTTCAAGGAAGAGGCGGACGCATACATGGAGTTCATCAGCGAGCGAATTCTCCAGTCTCGCGCCCCCGACGGGGGCCTCCCCATCATGTTCACCATCAGGGGCGAGACTGAGATCCCCGAGCTCGAACTCGGCCACCTCGATGGGTACAGGGGTAGCAAGCCCGTCCGCATTGGGAACGGCGCTGCTTTCCACCACCAGTTCGACATTTACGGCGAGCTCATGGACGCCGTTTACCTCAACAACAAATATGGCAAGCCTTGCACCTGGGACCAGTGGGTGTCTGTACGACAGCTCCTTGGTAAGGTCCCCGGTGATAGTGGCCCAACCGGCGTGAAAGGGGCGAGAATGCTAACCAAATATTACCATCCGTTGCGCAGACTACGTCCTTACTATCATGAACGGCAAGTTTAACCAAGGAATTAGCTTGCGCGCAGCTACAAGAGGGAACAGAGTGCTGACTGATAGCCGACACAGAGCCCGACATGTCTATCTGGGAGGTTCGCAACAACAAGCAAAACTTTGTTTATTCCAAGGTGATGCTCTGGGTCGCCTTCGATCGCGGTCTCCGGCTGGCAGAGAAGAGGAACCTCCCCTGCCCCAACCGGGCCAAATGGCTCGAGGCCCGTGACATGCTCTACGAGGAGATCATGGAGAAGGGTATGTTGCATGCTCGCTGGAACCGACCGCCGCCGCGAAAGCCCCCCCGTCTCCAAGCACGAGAGAGACATGGCCGAAGCTGACGTTGCGCAAACCAGGCTACAACAAGGAGATGAAGTGCTTCGTGCAGAGCTACGAGAACAACACCACCCTAGACTCGTCCATCCTAATAGCGCCCCTGGTCTTCTTCATCGCCCCGTCAGACCCGCGGTTCCTGAACACCATGGACCGCATCCTCCTCCCTCCCGACAAAGGCGGCCTGACGAGCACTGGGCTCGTCTATCGCTACAACACCGAGCTGTCCGACGACGGTAAGTCTGGTCAGGGCCCTCCCTGGTTTATACCGGACGTTGTTTCGTGCCTGCCGCGGGCCAGTGTGGCGAGATAACGCGCCGGGGAAGGCCCCCAAACCGCTTCTAGAGATAAAAAGACTAACACGAGCCGCTGTGGCAGGCGTTGGTGGGCGCGAGGGCGCGTTCAGCATGTGCACCTTCTGGCTGGTCGAGGCCATGACGCGTGCCGGCGTCTACGAGCCCAAGTATCTCGTCCGGGCAATTAACCTGTTCGAGAACATGCTCAGCTTCAGTAACCACCTCTGCATGTTCAGCGAGGAGATTGCGAGGTCGGGCGAGCAGCTGGGAAACACGCCTCAGGCCTTCAGCCACCTGGCCCTGATAAGCGCCGCCTTCAATCTCGACCGCTCCACCGAGTATTCGAGGTGATATGTCCAAAAGGAGATATCAATAGTTTATTAAACGCTTAAAAGTTGGCGTGTAACGTGAATCAGACAACCTGAATCGTTTGGTGATGCCCCCCTGGCCACTGTAGCCAAGGACAAAATGGTATAGTTTTTCCCAGACGCCGGCGCTATGAACCGTATAATTTATAACCCATGTTGGTAAGTATCCGAGTAAGCCTGTCGCTCACCTATTTACTTCCTCTTTTTTTTCTTGTCACCAGTATTCAGCGGCATCATTTCGTGTCTACCTCCATTGCAGAGGAGCCGCCGCCGCCGCCGCCAGTAGTGGCGGCCTGACCACTGTTCATGCTCATCCCGAGCTCGTGGATTTCCTTCTCTCCTATTGAGCTTAACCCAGAGCTGGGTGGCCTCGAATCGCCGTCGTCGTCTGACTGGTCCTCTGCTTGCGGCGGTGATGGCGGCGGGGTCATGACGCCGCTCTTCTTCATGTGATCACTCCAAGACTGGATGGTGTCAAAATGGCCCCCCTCGACTATGACCTCGCCATGTTCGTTGCATTTGCCCAATAGCGTCCCTTGGAACTTGGAGTCCTCTCCAGTCTTGCTATGTTTCTGCTTGAGAGCTGGGGGTTGTGGGTGTGCTTGATCAGCGCCCTGCTTATTCGTGCGAGAAGGTTGGAGAGACCTCGATCAAAGGGTCCAGCAGAAAAAAAAGTAAAGACCTACCAACTAGCCAGTCCGTGGCCTCATCCTCGCCGTCGAGGGCGACGCGGCGTATCTCGGCGTTGCGCGGGCCGGCGAACCAGTCGGCAAAGTCCTGGGAGCCCTGGGGGTCGTCGCCGGGGAGGTCCGGGCCGAGGGCGCCGCAGTCCTCGAGGGCCATGCGCACGTCGACGAGGCCCGGGCACAGGTCGCTGCCGTTGTCCGAGGCGTGGGCGGCCGTCTGGCGGCAGAGCACGAGCAGGTACTGGGCCGCCAGGTCCGTGAGGCTGTCGAGCACGGCGGGCTTGGTGATCTGGTAGCCCGAGGCGCGCAGGATCTGCAGCACGCTCGGCCGGAGGAGGGCGTGGAAGAGGGTCGCGGGCGGCGTCATGGTCGGTCGTTTCCCTATCTCTCTCCTCCCCACGGGGGTGATCCCTCTGCCTGTCGAGATTTCGTTTCTGCGGCTCGCCGGGCGCCTGCTTCTGCGCTTGAGAATGTGCCGTCTCGGATTCTGGAGATTCGTGCCTAGGAGATAGACAGTACGGGCGGGCGTTCTCGCATCGACGGTTCGGCGATAGTGGCGCAGCTTGGTGCGCGCATAGTCTGGAGTTGTATGGTCGGATGGTGGATGGGGGTGGAAGCGAGCCGAGGGTGATGCCACTCACTTCACTGGGGCAGCAGGAGCATTGAGCACCAGCTCTGCAGACTGGAAGCGGGCAGGCACAAGCGGTGGGTGGGGCAGGCGCGCATGCATGGTTGCCGTTCTATTCCAGATATGGACTAGCGCATGCCCCACAAGCGGCTGTTGGACCCACGGGGCAATCTGGACCGCGCCATCCAGGTCCGTTCATTACAGCGCGCGACCCCAAAGGTCGCCGCGCTCGATGAAGCCGTTTCCCATCCCAAGATATTTTCTTGTGCTCCGCGACCCGCGCAAACGCGGGCGTCTGACCGCCCGAACCCCACCCAGCGGCAGAAGCGTTCGACTCACAATTCCTACCCACGGCATATCCCTACGACGACGCGCTGGCTCTCTGTTTGAGCTCCCGTCACCATGACGGACACCCCAGAGCGCAAAGATGGCGCATCACCAGCTCCCAGCCGGCCAATACTAAAACTGCGAATAGGCTCGCAGGCGCTGTCATCGATCACGAGATCCCCCGCATCATCCGCGCCCGCATCCACGCCGACGGCCATGGCCGAGACTCCGACAGCAAGTGCCAAGATCCGAGTCAAGCTCAAAAGCTCGCGGCCACCCACCCCGGCGATCGAGGCTGGCCCTCCGATCTTCGGGCCACCGCGGCCGCCGCCGTCCTCTGCGCCGTCAAACATGAAGACAAAGTCTGGTCGGGTTATGAAGCCGAGCGCAAAAAAGCGGGCTAAGGACGACGCACTTAGCGATGTTGAAACGTCTACTCCTTCGACGATCAAGCGGATCAAGCTCACCAAGTCGGCCGCGCCGTCCCCGGCCGTCAAGTTGAAGTTCAGAAGGACCGGCAACGCACCGCACCACCCGCCCGGAGACGGATACGACTCGGAGCTGGAGGACCGCGAGACCGACCCGGTCATTGAGGAGCAGTTCATCCTGCGCTATGAGGGGGGCGTGGAGGAGGACCTCGATTACCTGGCGCAGATGGTGGATCAGAATCGCATAGGCCTGCCCCCCAACGGCCATGGCAAGGAGGGCAGGACGCCTGCTGAATTCGCCATCAAGTGGCTGAGTGCCGAGCGGAGGGCCCTTGTGCGCATCCGCAGCAATTTCTATGCCGCCGTGCTGGTCGATTTTCCTACCATCACCGAGAGCATGAAGACGTGGGACAAGAAGAACCTGATGAAGACGGCAGACATCTGTCAGATGCTGCTCATCTTCGCCAAGGTCGCCAACGAGCAGGAAGCCAAGACGGTCCCGCTCCCCGCGCCCACCAACGAGACCGACTTCAGGTGGCCGCACGGCCTGACCCCGCCCATGCACGATGCCGTCCAGCGCCGGTTCCGGAAACGCCTGACCAAGAAAGAAGTTAAGGACAAGGAGGCCGAGCTCAACCGGCTGCTGGAGGCCGACCGCCAGGCTGCCGACGTGCGGTATGAGCTCGTTAATATCGGGCACGACGGCAAGGAGAAGATTGGCGAGTATCCCGATGACGAGCAGGATGCCGAGGGCGAGGACGACGAGGAGATGGACGGTGGTGCCCAGGCCAATGGCGACTCACACGGAGATCTCTTCGACGACGACGGGGAGGATGACGGAGAGCCAGACGCAGATCTGCTCAACGAGCTCGAGGACGTGCTGGCCGGTGACATGCTGGGCGAGGAAGATGGTCCAACCCAGGACGCACCAGCAATGCCATCAGCAAACGGCGATGAGACCAACACGCCCGCTGCCCAAGCCGAGTCGGGGGCTGAGGACGACGGCGAAGACGACGATGATGACGACGACGACGATGATGACGACGATCGTGAGGACGTCGACGAGGACGCCGAGGGAGAGGCTGCGGATCAGGATGATACCAACGAGGCAATAGCAGAGGCGGAGAGGCAAGTCAAGAAGATAGAAGGAGACCTCGCCCTGATAGCAAACCGTCTGCTCAGGACTCGTGTGGAAACTCAGCTCAAGAACGCCAAGAAGCACTTGGCTGATCTGATGAAGCGCAAGGCTGGGGACCAGGATGAGGAGGATGACGACGAGGCCTGAGAGACCTTGGAGCCCCATGTCCATTCTTGGCCCTCCTCTGCTGCGACACTCGACACACAAATACCTCATGCATTACCACCTTCATTCTAGGGCACGCAGGTGGGCTGATGGCATAAAAGAGAGCCTCCTCGTGCCCAACCGGGCGAGTGGGTTGTCACAGCATATACATGCACGGGGGAAAGCGCTCGTTGATACAATTGTATAATACAATGTAATTCTGAATGAGCAAGCCTCTCGAGGACGCAGCGCGAGCCAATCGTCTTTGTGCCACGCAACCAGCCGTTTCGGCAGCCGCTTGCTTGCTCACATAGACTTGAGGTAGTTGGACTCCTTGATCTTGGCCTTGCGCTCTCTGCGCATCGCCTGCCGTAGCTCCTCCCTCTTCTCTGCCGCGAGCACGGCGCCCTCGACGCTGCCGTCCTCGCCGCCCGGGAGGTTGATGGACTGCTGCTGCAGGGGGATCTTGGGCGCCAGTGCCGACAGGTCCCCCGACGCCAGCATCTTGGCCTCCAGCAGCCTCTGGCGCTTGGCGGCTGCTCGCCGTTGCTTTTTGGATTTTGCTGTTGCGGGCGACCAATTTCGGCGCATTAGCTTTTTTTTTTTTCTCATCGGTATGCTTTCGCACAATCCAACCTCAACCACTCTTCAGCCCCCCACCATGTTCACGACCTAGATGAGGATGAGGGGAGTGGGAGGGGGGAGTGATGCGAATGATGGAGACAGGTGGGAGGGATAGAGAAGGGCCAAAGCAACGCACAGAACTCATCGGCGCCGGCGGCCTCGTCGCCGTCGCCGGCAGCCTTTTGCTTGACCTCGAGACACGTCCACAGCCACTCTGGGTAGTCCTTGTCCGCCATGGCAACCGGGTCCGTCTTGTTCTTGTAGAAGTTGAGGCCCGTCATGATGGTGCCCTTGGGGCACGACGACAGGGGCGCGTCGGCGGCAGCGCCGTCGCCGCCTGCGTCGGGGGCGGTCGCGGCGGCTAGTGACGGCGCATCGGGGGCGGCCGGCGCGGCGTTTCGTGCGCGGAATGTGGTGGCGAAGGGGCGGGACAGAAGCAGCGCCGGCCTCTGCGGCAGGCGCCACACCTGCCGGAGGCACGACCTGCAGATCATCGTGGGCGACGGCCGAGTTCTCTGGGTTGCGGGAGGAGAGACAAGGCGCCTTTTGTCCGGGACGTGTCTTCTCTGGAGCGTGGGTGGCTACGGGCTGCTGCTAGTCGCAGTGGGGAGCTGAAGCTCTCGAATTTTTTTTGGGGCGGGCGCTCAGGACCACTGCTAGGAATTCTGATGTCAAGTTCCCCCCAGTCACGCAAAGACTCTACCAAATGCGCCTGGCAAAGTGTTGGTTCCTAGAACAACTTGGGAAATGAATGGTGATATTTGGCAATTGATTATAACTTGCCGTCAATTGATCTACCAAAGACACAACCTGTCCTGTTTTACAATCCCAACAGCGCTGGACCAGCACCACAATGTCACTCTGCTGCGCCTGAGAAGCACCTAGGCTCGTCATCCCAAGCTTCTAAAGGCTAACAGCGTGCGCTTAATGCAATCGATAGACAAGCTCTGCACCATGCTTTGATTTCCCAGCAGCTAAGGTAATTACCACCCAGCTGACGTTAGGCCATTGTACGTATAGCCTTCGACGTCTCGGAATCCCTTCCCAAGTGTCGCATGGCCCATTCGATTCACGCGCTCCTCCCCTCTCACTTCGGGATGTAGTTCTGTTGCTCGAAAATATAGCCCTTTACTCTTGCGGTCTTGAGCAGTTGCAGATATCGTTCTGGTTGTCCGGATTCGTCAGCATATAGTTCAATCGTCCTCGATCATACACGGATAATGAGAGCAAAGCCTCCACCAAGCGGCCTGCCCGACATGGCCCAAGAGACACAGAGCCATGGCGGCGATAAAGAAACACATCCCCTGTCTCCTCCAGACGTACCCCGTAGGTGCCCGCACTTCTCCAGGTGGTTCACGCCCTCCCGGTAGTAGCACTTGCCCAGCTCCTCACGGACGAGCCGGCCCATCATGACCTGAACCCACTGCTCCCTGACGATGGCGTCCTGCGCGGCCTTGAGCGCCTTGTTATCATCGTAGTCGACCCCGTCAAAGGTCGGTGGGACCGTGGGCTTCTTGGCTAGGAACGCGGCGGATTCGGGGGTCGGCATCTTCGGTTCGGAGAGGTCGCTGCGGCTGACGGAGGAAGGGGGAGGACTGAACTCCGGGTTTCGTGTCGATATCAATTGGTTCCGGAGCTGCGGGGCGGGAGGTTCGGCTGCGCGTGGGCCGACTATCAAGCGCTCGCCGGCAAACGATTTCGGGCCAGCGTCTCGATGTGAATGTGATGCTTCCAAGGCTGGCCCATCCAATTCGGAGCTCCACTGTCGATTGGTGCCTGTTTCTCCAGGCTGAAGTTCTCGATAACGATAAGGGAGAGCACCCCACCGCGGAGGTTGTCTCAAGCCAGAGGCATGCTCCACCCTTATGCATTCACCGCCTTTGATTCGACCCGCTAAAAAGTATTTTCTGCTGGAATATTTGCGCCGCCAACCACTTTTTTTTTCCAATTTTTTTTTTCAGGGTCTCCTGCCAGCGCATAAAGCTCTTGCCCATTCCTCATCGCGCTTGTCCTCGAGATCCTTCCCTCTTTCTCGAGTTCACCACACCTCCTTCCTCTACATCTACCCTTCAATACTACGTCCCTTCCTATCCTCCATCTCATACCAGAACCACAGTCACAATGGGCAAGGTCAAGGAGTCAAAGTCCAAGAGCAGCAAGGCGGCTGCGAAGCCCCTCGCTGTCAAGAATGCGGGCGTGACCAAGGCGTCGCAGACCCCCGTCGCGAAGTCAAAGAAGACGGCCAAGGAGGTTGCTACCAAGGTTTCCAAGAAGGACTCCAAGAAGGACTCCAAGAAGAAGAAGGTCGAGGTTTCCGACTCCGGGAGCGACTCCGACTCGTCCGCCTCGTCGGACTCTTCCGAGTCTGAGTCTGAGGCCGAGAAGAAGCCTACCAAGGCCACTGCCAAGGCCACTGCCAAGCCCAATGGCAAGGTGAACGGAAAGGCCAAGGCCGCCGCCGAGTCGTCGGACTCGGACTCGGACAGCGACTCCGATAGCGACTCAGATGACAAGCCTGCCCCGGCCGCAAAGGCCGCTACCAACGGCGACGTCAAGATGGCTGATGGCTCCGATTCGGACTCGTCCGATTCTTCCGAGAACGACTCTGATGATGAGAGCGACTCCTCCGCGTCGAAGGAGGAGGCCAAGGCAAAGCCTGCTGTCGCCAAGAAGACCGAGAAGGCTGCCGCTGAGAGCGTAAGGACACCCCGAGCACTCCGTCTCCTACATCACTCGCCCTAAATATGGCTATGCTAACATCCTTCATTTCCTACGGCTCTAGTCTGCTGACTCTTCTGATTCCAACGACTCGTCCGAGGAGGACTCTGACGACTCCGACGATTCTGACTCTGATGAGAAGGAGACCAAGGCCGAGGCGCCCTCCAAGAAGCGCAAGGCTGACGAGCCCAAGGAGGCCCCGACCAAGAAGTCCAAGACGGACGCGGCTGAGTCGGACAAGCCCGCCACTCTGTTCGTGGGCAGCCTCAGCTGGAACGTTGACGATGACATGCTCAAGGAGGAGTTCAAGTTCTGCGGTGAGGTTGTCAGCGCCCGGGTCATCACGGATCGTGAGACCGGCCGGTCCAAGGGCTTTGGCTACGTCGACTTTGCCAGCCCCGCAGACGCCGAGAAGGCCCATGCCGAGAAGCAGGGTGCCTTCATTGATGGTCGCCAGATCAAGGTCGACTTCTCGACCGGCAAGTCAAACAACAACGACTCGGCAGATCGCGCCAAGAAGTTTGGCGATGTCACTAGCCCCGAGAGCGACACTCTCTTCGTCGGCAACCTTCCTTTCGACGCCGACGAGGACGTCGTCAGCGAGTTCTTCGGCAGCGTCGCCGAGATAAAGAGTCTGAGGCTCCCTACTGACCAGTAAGTTCTCCAACCCTGTACATTGCGCCTCCATCTGACTGGCCCATGCGTGGGTTAGTCGCAGTCTAGTCTCGGTGGCCTAATAGTTTCGCAGGGAGTCTGGACGTCGCAAGGGATTCGGTTACGTCAGCTTCAACTCGGTCGAGGACGCCAAGTCGGCCTTCACCCAGCTCTCTGGCCAGTCAATCAACGGCCGTCCTTGCCGTCTTGACTACTCGACGCCCAAGCCTCCTCGTGAGGGCGGCGGTTTCGGCGGCGGCGGCGGCGGCGGCGGCTTCGGCGGACGTGGTGGCGGCCGCGGTGGTGGCCGCGGTGGCTTCGGTGGTCGTGGTGGTGGCCGCGGCGGCGGTGGCCGTGGTGGAGGCGGTCGTGGTGGATTCGGTGGCCGCGGCGGTGGTGGCTTCCAGGGAAAGAAGACCACGTTCTAAACGTGGTCGCCGCACACAATTGCACAGAGGGCTCTCGGCTCGCCTCGTGTGGGCTTCGTTTGGCTGTCGGTTTTCAAATGCACCCGTCTCGATCCTTTGGGGAGAGATAGGCAGCTTTGGAGGCACATCGCGTTGATTCGTGAAGAGTCACGCGTATATGTGCCAGACACCTGGGGGCTATGATCCTACCTGTGGGCATGTGACTTGGCTTCGGCCTCGTCGCATTTCTTGGCTCTTTGAATGCTCTTCTCGTATGCGGTCCGCCGCTTCGAGGTCTGGATGATGGGTTTCTCTTGTCGCTGTGGGCTCTTTCTGACCGGCGAGTTTTTGGATGAAGCCTCCTGTGTCCAGGTCACTGTCTCTTCAACGAGGGGTGTGACGACGGATATTTGAGCGTGGACCAAGACTCAACGGTCATGACGGCTTGTGGGGTTCCGAGGGCTCTCAAGTGCATCCTTGAATAGCGGGGCGCTCTGTGATATATACTGACTTCCTTGGGTGCAAAGGAGGCCACGAGGAGTATAGCCAAGTGCTCCTGTGTCTGATAAGAGTCTCTTATGGGCTTGTGTTGCCAGTGGGAGGCGTTCTTCTCTGATTTGCCGCTTGGGCTGATTGATACCACCAAAAGTTCTGATCTCG
Organism: Gaeumannomyces tritici R3-111a-1; assembly: GCF_000145635.1. NCBI lineage: Eukaryota > Fungi > Ascomycota > Sordariomycetes > Magnaporthales > Magnaporthaceae > Gaeumannomyces > Gaeumannomyces tritici. Next base: position 3,794,928 of record NW_008804549.1, on the reverse strand, counting down.
GGTAAGTAACCGGCCTGCCTAGTAGTTACGACGATTTCCATAGCTTGACCTTGGCGTTCCCGGGGGCTGTAATTTATAAGATCAAAATCGTCTTGTTCCCGCCGTGATTTCACTCCATTACAGGTATGTATTTGACACCGGACAGGATGTGATATTGCCCTTCCCACAAGCATCCCAGGCGCGTGGCCAGGTACTCACCTATGTGTACCACCAAGTCAAGGTGTGGGGCGCGGAAGTGTTGGAGGCTAATGTACGTTCGAACCCTCAATCATGGGCGTATTTACAGCTGGGCTTGATGATTTCTATTCCTTCTCTATTGGATTGATATTTTTGTCCCTTTCCATTCGCTTTCTTTTGGTCTTTCTTTTCCTACGCGACGACGATGAGATAGGTCGAGCTGTGGTCTGGGGGAGATGCAGACAGGAGCTCTGTGTTCCATTCCAGGGTACCTTGTCGGTGCTGGGCACGTAACCCTCCCGTGTGACACCCCCAGGCCATCTGTCGATCCAAAAGCTGAGCAATGCAAAGGCGCGTGGAGGCTGCGCGAGCCATCCATCATACAGCCACGGTCTGGTCCCGCTTAGGCTCACGCTCAAAAGTGTGTCTCACGCGCCGTATCCGACGTCGAATCACCTGTGCAACCCGAGGTCCAGGCTACCCCAAGCGCGCCCGGTTTCCGTGTCATCACGCCCATCAAGTGCGCAGGACTCGGAGGTTCCACATGGACGTGTGGCTTGTCTCACCGGGAATCCTGTTGGCGCGTTGGCCGATAGATCCTTGGTATAAAACAAGACCCCGGGATGGGGTTATCGCTGTGGGCTTCGACCTACATAGCACGGGGCACGGTAAATGGATGGCGACTACAGACCTAGGAATGGCGCATTTACAGGGAGCGACAGTCGAATCAATGGAGCCTAGTGTCAGGAACCATGGCGCTACATATGCGGTCCCGCCCAAGGTGGTCTGTTCTTTGCGGGGGAGGTTGCATTGCTGTACCTTAGAGCAACGTCGTCGACCTACCGATATGTCGCCAAAGGCGTTTGCGGTTTCCCCTCCTTTTTCCTTGGTTTGTTGGACGTAGCTCGCCGTTCAGGAAACGAAGATAAATATCTGGCTCCCTCTCACCTAATGTTTGTTTTTCTTTTCCACCACCCACCAACCTTCGCAATTTAACCCTTAGGATACATTATAACTTTGCGTTTGCGCCGCCAAAATGAGGTTCTTTATTATTGCCCTCCTTCCCACCGTTATGGCCGTGGCTGTTCCCGCGTAAGATATAGCCCACCTCAGCAATCCTAATCATCAATCTTTTATTTTTATTTCTTTTTTATTTCGCTTCGGCCAGCTAACCTTTGGGCTTTCGGGGGTTTCCATAGCAATCTTGCTCGCCAAGGTTCCCCGGCGCCGTGGGATCCCCCGGAGACGTGGTGCGCCTGCATCGCCCCAGGGACCGACTACCCGCACCAATACAGTACGACTCTATGCTACTATGCCTCTGGTTCGCTGCGCGGTCCAAGAGGTCCCGGGGGGTTTTGGGTAAGTTGCAAAAACGCAATCCTTCCCTCTACCTTTTTACGACGGGTGTATTGTTTATGTTACTAACCAGGAATTTTTTCCCCTCCACTTTTTCTTTGTAGTGCACTGATACCCGGCGTGCTCCCCTTCACGAGGCTTTCAACGATGAAAACTGCGGCTTGGACGTCCCGACTCTACGCGTCGTTTGCAATGAGTGCTCCGGGGTCACGGACGATGGCCATTGCATCCTAGCCAAATGAGGGCGATAAAAAGGGCCAGACGCTTCCATATTCCTGTGGCCCCCTTCGGCGTGCCTAATGGTCTTCCATTGTTGAAATCACATGACTAGCGCGTGCGCTCGAGATCACGGGATCCAACGGATCCAGGGATCTGGGGGACACATAAGGTAGGGGCGAGGAACAGGCCTTTGGCGATCGGATTGTGTATAAATAGCTGTCTCCTGTTCCCTCTCTGGCAGATAGATTCCCTCATTCTTCATGCACAATACGCCCAGTCTGGCAGATAGATTCCCTCATTCTTCATGCACAATACGCCCAGGCGTAGACGTGATACCTGCCTGGCCGCACGTGGAGGGTCCACCACTGTAGCCCCGGCCACCTGGCCCGCCCCCAAAGCCTGGACTGCGGTGACTGCCCATTCCAGCCAGCCCATTGCCCCTCCCCCATCTCTGGCCTGCTTGCTCTGGACTCTGGGCTCTGGGTGCAACTCGACAATGGAAGGGTGCGCCTTTCGCCGCAGCCAAAACGCCTAGCCTCCCTCAGCCATGCTAGACCACCACGTTGCCTTGTTGCTGCCCTCCAGACCAAGTATCGTCGTCATCCACAAATCCAAACCCATGCTGTCGCTCGCTAGCGCTCTGCCTGTTTTCTTGCATCAGCCCCTTTCGCGCTGAAGCCTTTCCTCAACTAAGCACGCCTTTGCAGGCATCCCCAACCAACGGGCGCATTCGCTCAACGTCCCTCTAGTGGTCGTGCGCTCGCGAGGCCCGAGCACACCGCAGCAGCAGCAGCAGAAGCGACAGCGGCACACAAGCGCTCACCCACCTGCAGCTCACATCCATGCACACGTGTCAGCGCTGCCTTCATCACTCAGACTCGATCTACGGATAAAGCAGTGACCCTGGGTCCCGGCGCATCGATCGCATCGCGAACTGGCTTCAACCACGTTGTTTCCCCGCCGCCCTTTGTTCCTTTTTGAGATACCCCTGGGCTGCCGTAGATACTCGAGGAACGTCAAGCTACCTAGCCTCTCGTCTCACCCGCGACGGCTTTCCCCACACTGATCGTTCCTGTCGGCCCTCTCGTGCCACCTGCGGACATGGACCAGCAGCAGTTCCGGGGCGGCCCGCCCGGCGCAACGGCCACCATGGCGAATGGCGCCTCGGGTCGCAATAGTGCCGCTGAGTCGCCGTCGCGCCGACGACAAGAAGGTCAGTCTCAATCCCCTCATCATCTACTGCCGTTGGGACTAGCCGCTAACGCCAGACGCAGACTGGATCGAGATCGCATCTCAACCGTCATCGTCATCACTTTCCTCCATCGGCGGCGACGAGATCATCACCACCGGCCTGAGGGTCCACGGCTCCTCATACCCCCCGCGCCGGAGACATGCAGGACGCCAGCCACCAAACCATCAGCATAGCATGCCGCGGTCGTTCGTCATCAGCCATGCTGCCGCGCGTGGGGGTACGAGCAGCCAGGAGGACTACGATGATACGGAGAGCGAGGAAGACGGCGCCCCTGTTGTGCGACGCCCGGTCGGCGGCCCGATGGCACCCCCGACCCATATACACACAGGCTCGCGCCATGAAACTACTGCCCGTCACGAGTCGTCGGGCTACGATGACGACGACGACGACTCGGGCGACGAGAACGCCACCGCACTAGGGCTTCCGTCAGGGGCTCCGCACGTCTTCAGGCCTCAGCCCAACGCCTTCTCTCACCCGCCGAGCCATCTCACGCACCACCATTCCACGCCGGGTGCCTATATGGGCGGTACCTCGACGGGGCCGCATGCGGGGGCCACGGGCCCCACGAGTAGGAGGTCATCTTACTCACGGGCCGGCTCAAGCCGCAACGCCCCGCAGTTCGTATCACCGGCGTATCGCGAGGACAACGATGCGGCTTTGCGCGCCTCTCTCACGACGCTGCTCTCTTGTGCTGCCGCGGCGCGCGGCCTCCCCAACCGGAGGCGCGAGGGCCCCGACGCCCTCGGAGCCGGGCCAACCTCCAACACTGCGGGCATGCAGCCCATGGATATCCGGTTGGTGCCCGAGGCGGAACTAATGGCCGGAACCTCGGCACCACCGCCTTCACAGTCATCGGCTAGTGCTAGAGCAAAAATGAAGGGCTCGAGTCCAGCAGCGACCGTCGCACCTGCTACCACTGCCGCCAACAAAAAGACACATGCGGGCGGGTTTACGCGGTCGCCGTCCACGACATCGTCGGCAGCGCGGGGCGAGAAGAGCAAGCGAGCCGCAGCCGGTTCCGGGCAGAAGACTTCGGGCCGGGCGACCAAGAAGAAGCGGGTGGAGACGTCGGCATCGACAACGCCCGAAACACTAATCAGCCCGACGCTGCTGACATGGGTTGTTAGCGCTGGCGTTGTGGTGCTCGTGTCGGTTGTTGGCTTTGGGGCCGGGTACGTCATCGGGCGTGAGGTGGGGCGGCAGGAGGGGGCAGCTGGCTTCATATCAAGCACAGGCGGCGCCCCTTCCGGCCCTCCAGCCAATGCGACTGGGTCTTGCGGCCGCGATATAATCGGCCAATCCAGCGGCGGCGGCACGCTCAGGAGATTCCGCTGGAGCTCCATGGGCCGCAGCATTGTGGCTTGATGCTGCTTCCTGTTGTCGCTTCAAGACTGACACGTCCCCCGAGATCGCAGGTGGGCAAAACGCGATAGTGCATGACTGGCAGCACTGCTGTTTGAAGAAACAGGATTCTTTGCCGGCCTTTTTTGGTTCTTTTGTCTCCTTCCTTTTCCTCCAACGGCACGAGCTACATGATGCAGCGCGCATGTTTTCAGCCAATATGTGGGCAAGCCGACTTGGTTTTGACCGATACCATTTGTTTTTCTGTCCCCCATTTCCAGTCCAGGCGTTCCGCAATCTTTTTTTGGTTGTTGATTTTGTTTTACTCGTTACAACTGCCACCTTTGCTGACGGAATACATCACGTCACCCACTGTTGCGGTTGCGTTTGAGAGTTCAAAGGCTGAACTATCCCGAAGTCAGCATAGAACTCACACCAAACTTGTTCAGGGTATTGTTTCGCTTGCTGTGTTGATTTCTTTGCTGCAAATTGCTCTAGATGCCTTTGGTCTTGCAAGATCTGGAACGTAGCCACCTACCGGGTCACTGGTTCGAATAAAACTGTCACTATGATGGAGCTGTGCCCGCGATTCAAAACACGGACAGTGGTGGACAAACTCAGATGTGACCCCCACCGCGAAAGAGGGCGACATGGCAGACAACGGCCCGATATCGCAATTAAGCTGGCACTTTACCCCGCAGTCGCGGAAGTCTTGCCTGAAAGGTCCCCCTTGGCTGCTCCATCAGCCCCCCCTGGCCGGCCTCCCAGGAAACAAGGGCATATAGGACGGGAAGCCCCTCAAAAGTTTGCGCGTCACAGGAAACCACCGGTGGGCACCGACATGTCTCGCGCATCCGCCACTCTGCTCTCGACCGCCAGACACGCCGCCCGGATCAGCACATCCGGACCCTGCCGCCCCCGAGTCTCGACAGCAACCGCCGCCACCGCCGCCGCCCCAGCCCTAGCCCTACAGCGCCAGCCGGGCGGACGGGCCGCCGCCATGTCGACCAAGATGCTGCAGGCCAACCGGCTCAGGGAGGCCATGGGCCGGGGCCCGAGCATGGGCCTCTGGCAAATGCTGCCCGGGGCCAACATCTCGAGGGCGCTGGCCCGGACGCCCGGGGTCGACTTTATCGTCGTCGACTGCGAGCACGGCACCATGGACGACGCGGCCATGCACGACGCCGTGCCGGCTATCGCGGCGGCTGGGATCTCACCCATCGTCAGGGTCCCCGACTTTCAGGGGTGGATGGTCAAGCGTAAGGATTCAGGGGACAGAGGGCGGCCTGCTCATGCGAAACCTTTCCGGCCTTTCTGCACCTCCCGTTCCGGAAGATGGCTGACACGGCGTTGCAGGAGCTCTTGATAGTGGTGCGCACGGGGTACGTCACTCCATAGATGCCGTAAATGTGATGGTTGGGCAACATGGAGCCGCATATCGGAACGGGCAAGGATGCAGGCAGACAGATAGGATATCCCGTTGGACGGGCATTGGCTGACGGCAAGACGGGAACGTGCTGTATTGCGCGCATTTTGGCTGGGAATCTCTGCAGATACTAGTGCCGCTCATCAGGACGGTCAAGGAGGTCGAGCAGCTCGTGTCGTCGGCCAAGTTCCCTCCCCAGGGCACCCGGGGGTTCGGGTCCCCTTTCGCGATGCAGAACTTCCACCCGCTGTCCATGACCGAGTACCTGCAGCAGGCCAACGCGAGCCTGCTGACGGTGGTGCAGATCGAGACGCGCGAGGCGCTCGAGGCGGTCGAGGAGATCGCGCCGCTCGTCGACGTGCTCTTCGTCGGGCCCTTCGACCTCGGCAACAACATCGGGCACCCCGTAATCGACGGCAAGATGGACCCGGAGCTGGACGCGGCCATCGATCGGGTGCGGCTCGCGGCCGAGCGCACGGGCACGACGCGGTCGGGCATCTTTTGCACCGGCGGCGAGCAGGCGCGGAGATACGCCGAGCAGGGGTTCCGCATGCTCAGCGTGGCCACCGACATCACGGGCCTGCAGGCCGCCATGGCCGAGTCGGTGGCCGTGGCCAAGGGGGAGGCCAAGCCGGACAGGAGCGGTCGGTACTAGGGATGGGAGTCTCGATAGGCGGGAATGATGGACTTGTATACATTTAGCCAGGGCTGGGCATGTATGTATATACAGACATTAAAAATGAAAATAAGGACAATAAGACAAGAAAGAGAACGAAAAGAAATAGCGAAAAAAAAAGGAATGTCAAGGAAGCCCCGGATCCAAGCCTGGGATAGGGTCTGCGGACCCTCCCAGCTTCGAACCCGGGGCCCAATCACCCACTATCCCGGGATTGAAAACAGAAAGGTCTGACGAACCTTATAAGGGCCCCCCAGCCCCCTCCACGGAGGAAAGCTACCTTTGTGGCTACGTGGACAGTGCAGGAGGTACCTAGATATTCTCCGCAGACACGGACAAAAGAAAGAACGGGGCTAGGGCTTCAGTGGTGTGGCCTCGACGGCGTCCATCTTGGCCTTGACGTCCTCGGGGGTGAAGCGGTGCATCAGCTTTACGGCGGCCGAGGCGAGCTTGGGGTCCTCCTCTGGGGCCCCTGTTTTGCTGATGTGCGCCTGCAAGCGGCGGAGAAGAAGGCAAGAGGCGCCTGGTCAGCACACGCGGTCAAGACATGGGTTGGAGACGACGACACGGGGGGAGGAGCGAATCTCGGAAATTTAGGGGTCGCGGAGGCTAACCACAGGGACGTCAAAGTCGTACAGATCCCGCCAGCGCCGGGCCTCGGGCTTGACGATGTCGACCTCACGGTATTCGAAGGGGCGCGAGTCCCAGACGGCGGATAGGGCCGACTTGGCCCTGGTACAGAGGCCGCAGTTCTCTCGGGTGAAGAGGGTGATGCGGCAGGCCTGCTGGAGAAGGTGTGAAGAGGCGCGCATTTCTTTTTTCTTCTTCTTCTTTGTTCTTGTATCTGTCACTGGCGACGGCGGCGGCTTGAAGGCATTCCCAAGTCGAGCAATCCCCAACGCTCAAGTGGGTCGGGTAGGGGGAGTCGCTGTGGACCCGGGCCTCTGGTTTCGGCGGTACGTACTACCTATAGTCGGGCTCCCGTCGGCACCACTGACGGCAACAAAACCGACGTAATGTGGGTGGGGTCCGCGGGTTGAGTGTTGCCCCTCCTGATCCACGCGATTCTGGAAGCTCTCAGAACCTCCAGACCCCGGCGGCAGCTTGAATCAACGACATGCCTTGAGTATCTGGCCGACTACATATTTTGCAGGGGGACGGAACCAGTGCCAGCATCCAGCCTCGCAGCCTCACAAGTCTCCCGCTGCTACTCAATCGACACCTCGGCCTGCGCTTGCTGTCTGTCGAGTCGACGCCCGGCAATTGCACAAGAAAAGAGGCACGCCCCCATACCTGCCAGAAAGCCGACGAACAGGCGGGGCATAAGCTACTTTTTTTTTTTTTTTTTTGTCACCAGCCGTCTCGATTGATTCTCGCCACCACCATGGCGCAAACGTGTGTTCACCAGAGCTGCGGCAAGTCCTACAACGAGGGCGAGGAGGATGGTTGCGTGTACCACCCCGGGCCGCCCGTCTTTCACGAGGGCCAAAAAGGCAGGTTTGCGGGGCGAATTGCTTTAGCGGGATCAGTCATTTTTCCCAGGAGCTAACCTCGCACCAAACTGGCAGGGTGGAAATGCTGCAAGCCACGCGTCTTGACCTTTGAGGAGTTCTTGTCGATCCCTCCCTGCACCGACGGCCGCCACTCCACCACGGATCTGCCGCCTAAGATCGAGAAGAAGGAGACCCCAGCCGACGCCGACGCCCCTGTCCCCTCTACGGCCCCGATCCCACCCCGACTCCCCGTCGCCTCGGCCCCCGAGGCCACCCCTGCTCCCCCACC
>NW_008804549.1:3720782-3785227 GCF_000145635.1 Gaeumannomyces tritici R3-111a-1 | reverse complement strand
GGGGGGTGGAAGCCAAGATGGCGGAGAAACACGGGCGGCGGCGCACGTCGAGCACAGAGGAGGCACGGTCAAACAAGCAAACTGACAAAAAGGAGGAAGAAAGGAAAACGAGATGGAAGTAGAGAGACGAGAAGAGAAGCAAGAGCCAAGACGGTCTAAAGCACGTACGCAGCGGCGTGCGGTTGCGCAGATCCGCCTTCCGGGCCTTGGCCGCGCGTCTCTTCCCTCTGGCTTCTTCATCTCTCCCCTTTGGGGTCTGGAGCCCTCACATCTTTGCATTCTCCGTTCCCGAGCAGATTCGCACACATAAAAAAAATACTTTTACACGACTGCCGGCATTGCATGGAGCTTTCGCCCGGGCGGGCTAGGTCGGGTCAGTTGCATGTGTATGTATCCTCCCCCAAAAGGTAACTGAAATATACCGACGGCGGTGTGGTTGCAGGGCAACGAACGACACGACAAGACACCCTGGCATTACTTTTGTTTTTGTTTCTTTCGTTTATTCTCCCTTCGTTTCTCAACAAAAAAAAAAAAACACATCGTTCCCCTTGCCCAAAAATCCCTTCAGCCTTCATCCCGGCAAGCACGGCTCGCCCAGAACCTGCCCGTCGCCGAATGTGAGTCAAGCTGTCGTGGATTTTTGTTGATTGATAAGAAGAGCTGCGCCTAACGTCAGCATGTGTGGCTTGAAAACCAGAGCGGCGACAAGGAGCAGGGATGCTGAGACAGCAAAAACCCCCAAAAAAAACCCAAAAAAAGTGATTAGAAGATAGTGCTCAACTGATTTGACACAAGGTGCTGCGAGTCCAGGTTACACCGCCCAACGTTGTCATACCTTGGCTGCGCCGACACCTGCCGTAATTGCTGAACCTGACGCACATGGTCGAATTTTTTTTTTTTTTTGCGCCGTCTTTATGTTCCCTTCGCTTCCCCCTCATACATATTTCCATCCGTCGGGCGCCCAGCCCGCCCAACCGGGCCTTTTCCTTACCCTCCCGGCCCTGCCGCGGCCAGGGGTGACCCTCGTCCCGACCAGGGGGGTCCCTTGCTCCCAGAACATCCAAATTTTGTTGCCAGTCACAGTGTGCCGACCAAAAAGGAAAGAAAGGGGGAGCGGGAAGGCACAGGGAGGATAGGGAGGAAACGAAACATCAGAAACACGCATTCACTTGGATGAACCTAGATGCCGGAGCTGGCCAGCCCAGAGTCCGGTTCCGCCAATGGGGGAAAGGTAGAGGGCCACGCCGATAGGCGTGGTAGTTGATTTTGCACCGACATGGGGCTTATCATCCAACCAACGACGTCGAGCCCGACAGGGAGACATGTTGGTGGCCGGAGAGAAAAAAAAAGCAGCGAGATATTTACAAATCCAGAGCCAAACATAAATTTTGGGTTGAGGGGGAATTGTCTCAGGGTATCGGATGGCCAAAATCGATTGGCAAGAGAGGCGAGATAAACGAGAAAAAAAAAGCAGGCAGAAAAAAACAACCGAAAAATGCAAGGAAGAAAAAAATCCAGCAAAACGCCCCGGCCGTTGGTCATCAAATCCTTCGCCTGAAATTCATCCTTACTGAGTCCAGGAAAGATTCATGGCAAGACCATGAGTGAGGCCCATGTTTGTGCAGGAAAAGCAAAACGCCCATTTTGCATGCTAAGTCCGTAACCATCGCGTACCGAATCTTCCCATGCGGAAACGCTTGTGCGATACAAGAAGAGAACAAAAGAGAGCCAGAACAGAAAGGAACAAAGAATTAGCAAAGAGTGTGTGGCAGAAACAAAAGTGTTGGAAGAGTGAGATCAAGGTAGATGAATGTAATGTAATGAGTGTTTTCAAATTGTGCGTTGCCCATCATTCACTGCGGCCTGTCGGGCTTGTCGAGACGCGGGAACTCGATCCGAGGCGACTTCTCGCTGTTCGCCGCCGCATCATCCGGATACGCCTTGTAGGAACGGGTGTCGGGTCTGTTGGGAGATGTCGGGGACGTAGGAGTCAACGTGGCACCGCCGCTCGATTGCGGCCTGGGTCCGCTGTTGCTTGGGCCACTTCCCACGCCGTTACGGCTGGGCGGTGGAATCTGTACGTCGAGAGAGCTGAAGGGGGGAAGCGGAAGCTGCTCGTAGAACGAGCTCCCCGCCGAGCCCTTGTGTCTGTGGCCGGCTCGGACCGGCTCCGACTGCTCCCGCTGGCGTGGGTTCACCAAAACACCCTCGAGAGCGGCTGGCCCGTTGACGACAACCACCTTGTCTTGCCGGAACGAGACTAGAACACGTCCGTCATTATCGCGTCCGAGAAATGTTCCGCGGCTCTCGAGCTCTGGGTCCGACCTCGATAGCTGGATGATAACACCACCATCCGTCGCCGTCCCAACTACCGTGGCTTGCTGCATGGTTGGCCGGTCACCATGGTCGCTATCCATACTCTCCGGTCTTATCGTGGGACTAGAGTCGGAGGCCGTGTCAGCAGGGGTCTCTTTTGTTGATGCCGCGTCCGCAGTCGGCAGTAAAGAGATTGTGACTTACGCCTGGCTCATAGGCACGGTCCCAGATCTGCTGTTGGACCTGCTCCTGGCCTCCTTGGTCTTCTTAATAACCTTGGTCGTCTTCCTGTGCAGCGCCGAGTTGATGAGGTTCCCAACGCCAGCGACAACCAGCACGGGGGTGCCGAGGGCCAGTGCCCAGGGCGGTCGGTCTTGGCCCTGCAGCACCAGTATGATGTGCAGAATGATGCCGAAGATGGCGATGACGGAGCCGAATTGCAGCATGGTCCAGGTGGCCCAGTACAGCGCCATGAGATCCTCGCCGTCGCAGAACTGCAGTGCGAGAAGAGCAAACACCTCGATGACCGACATGACCACCGCCAGACTCGCGAGGGCGATAGTCACATAGAGACAGCGCTTGTGGTGTCGCACAAATTCGGGGTTTGTTGGTACCATATCCTTGGTCTTATCGTTTGTCCTGTTGATGTTGCCCATCGAAGGCTTGCTGTTAGTAGGGGCCGACAAGAAAAACACCGGGTTAGGAGGGGAGGCGCATGACATACCTCGAGTACCAGAACGAAGCAATAGACAGCAGGAGAATGTTGGTGGCGAAAAGAACCCAGTAAAGAAAATCAAAATGCCACCGGTCGAGCCTGGAGGCGAACTGTGCGTAGTGCAGACACTGCTGAGGATCGATATCCTCCCTCCTGGCCGACACCAGCGCCATCCCCGGAGCCTGAGTGGCGGGAGCCATTGCGCGATAACGGCCTCGAGCGGACGCGGGATAGCCGGGCCTCGGGGAGAAGCAGCGTTTCAGGGTTGAAATAAAGTGCCAGGGCGGCAGTGGTACGAAGAGGAAGGATCCGACGACGTGGGGGATTCAAGTCATTGAGCCGGTCGGCCGACGACGGTTGAGGTTAGGTAGGGTCCTGGCTGTGGTGGTGCCGCCGTGCAGAGTTGAGACCCGTGCCTGCCTAATTTGGCTTGCCCTGGAGTAGAGGTCTATGACGCCTGGATGGGATGGTCGAGATATGGGGTACTGGATAAGATGGGGTTCTTGATCCGGGGAGGCGGAGGTAGATCGAAAAGTACCAAAAGACGAGGCAAAGAGTAGGTACCAAGCGAGCTGAGGGCCACCAGGACTGTGTGTAAAGAAGACAGGGAGCGAACCGGTGCGAAATCGCCTGGGCTGTCTAGGTAAGGTCACGCTGTCAATGCCACAGGCAAAGACAATAATGGTTGTCCGTGTGTGTCGAGTACTGTGGGCAGGCCGGGAATGGGCAAGTATGGGTGTGTCGTATGGATATGTGAGTAAGAAGATGGAATGTAGGCAGATAGGCATGTAAGTGAGTGAGTGCTGGACAGATCATGTATGGACCGAGAGTCGGGACGGGGGGCGGAGACGATCAGATAGATATATCAGCCCAGCAACAGGAGCCGCGCCAAGGGAGAGGAAGATCCCCCTGCTAGCGCTGTCATTGTCGACAAGACCCAGGGGGGGCGTGTGTGGTGGTGGTGCATTCACCTAGTCTTCGAGATCCACTGTCCAGATTAGAATACGTGCCCGAGCCAAATGAAGGTCGGGAAGGGGAAGCGTGGGCAGGGGTAAACTGGCTAGCTGCCTGACGAGCAAGGAACAAGGGGGGGAGGGGTGCATCCACAAAATGGAAAAAAAGAAAGGAAAAGAAAAAGCGAAAGAAAAAAAGAATGATAAAACAAAATGATAACGTCAAAAAATACATGTTGAGCGAACATGAGAGTTCGGGCAACTATCCCATAAGCCCCGATCATCGAAATATTGCACAGCCATGGCTAGGGGCAGAGACAGCGGGGCCAAGATGCAGAGCCAGAGAGGAAACAGAGACTGCCAAGAGAATTAGCGTGGGACACATTGATGTTTGCCCGATGCGGAAAGCCCCATGTCCCTCCGTGCGGTAGTGCCTGTGACGGGCGGAGTTGTAGCACAGTCCATAGACTTCTCAACATGTTGGCAGAAGTCTTGTCTCGGCGCTTGGCGTTTAGATCTCTGCAAGAATCGAGGGGGCAAGAGCTGGGAAACATGAGTGTTTGTGTGTGCTCGTGAAGTCTTGGCAGGTTCAACCGGCCTGCGACAGAGCGTCTGGGCCCGCGTCCTGGGCGTGGCTGGGTGACTGCTGATCTGCGTAACATCCCCGTCCGTCGGCACCAAGGACCAGTCATGCAACTGGACACATGCAGACCCGCCAAGACGACACTCCCAGAGCAGCGTCCCTCCCGGCGCACGCCGAGGCGGTGCACCGAGGTATGACGTTTGGTGGCCATGCCAGCTGTATTGCCGTCCGCCTGCCGGTCCGCTGAGCGCCCGTCGGCGTATTTTTGTTTTGGAAGCCGGTGGGAGAGGGGACGGGGCGAGAGCGAGAAGGGGGGTAACATGAAGTCTGATACGTGACAAATAACCCATCGTGGCGGTCGAGGGAAAGCAGAGGACAAGACGAATTGCTGTCGTGACCACAAACGACCGAAGGATCCGGCCGTCTAGGTAGACGAGACACGCCGACACGCCGTAGCCCCTTTGACAGCTCGATGACCCCCACACACCTCCCACGTCCGCCCCCACGGGGAACGCCGTCCTATTGTCTCATCCCCTCCATCAACTCGACCTGGTCGAGGATCATGCCCTTCCGGAGGATGTACTCGCGCAGCGCCTCAAACTCGGCGCCTTCCTCCTCACCGTATCTGTGAGATTCCGAAAAGCCGAAGGAGCAGGCAACCCTGTCGAGTGCGGCTCGCTCTTCTTCGCGAATCCACCGCTGAGTCAGAGGCGTTCCGGGAGTCCAGGTGACACGCTTCATATGGTCGTTACCGGTGGCAGATGCTAGCAGGCCGATGACAGACGTGAAGCCCACGTATGTTGTGAAGCCAGCAAAGGCGATGGCCGTGGCCATGGATCGGTCCATGGTGTGCTGGAGGTGGGATATTCCCGAGGCGATCACGTAGAGACAGACGGGCAGTGCAGCGAAACACGAGACGGGCACCAGCGCCCTTCTCAGGAGCTTGGACCGGACGAAGGCCTTAGTTGCGTAAGCGCTGTCGATAATGGCCACAGCAGCATCCAGGTGCCGAGCCTCAATGGCCGCGTCCAGGGCAGTTTCAGCGACGCTGGGTGCCACAGCGTTTGCCGCCTTGTTTGGGTTTTGCTCAATGTATCTGATGGTAGCCCCGTGAGCCTGCGGCACCGGTTTTGACCTATACATGGAGAAGACCTCTGGCAGGGTTTCAGGCCTCCCAAGACGGGACTGAAGGCCGACGTACAGCTCTAAGATCTTGGGAGTGATGAAGACAGCGGGAAGGGAGACAATCTCGTAGGCCGCCTGCGAGATGCCGTCGATCGCACTATTCAGCTGGCGCGAGGGGCTGGTTTGAGGGGAGGTGGGTGGGTCGGCCAAGCCTCCCTGAGATTGCCGGGGTGACGGGGATGAACCCAGCGCCGGCCGGGAACTCGTAGGCGCGGGCGAGGCGAACCTGGCCGAAGCAGGGCGAGCACCAGCAGCCGCAGCATCCCCCGCAGAAGCCGTAGCAGCGTCAGGGGATACTCCTCGGGAGCTGTCGAGTGATAACAGGGCCGAGGTCGAGCTGCCTGATGGGGGCTCCAGGGCGCCCAGCTGGGGCGGGACGGCAGCGCCCCTCAGCAGGAGGGCAGCTTCATCACATGTGCGCAGAGCATCGAGGGTGGAGCGTTGAGTAGGGATGCCAACCTGGGCCAGAAACTCCTTTTTGGCACGCATCACCGGTGCAACTACCTTTTCCAGCGGGGGCAACGGCGGTGTTGCTGCAGTGGCATTATGCACTGGACTGGAGGGGATTTGACTTTGGGCCTGGCCTGCACCCCCTAGCGAGCGCGCGGCCGTGCTGGTCGACAAGAATGCACGGCCAGCTGGCGCATGGGCTCTAACGCGGGTCCGAGACGCCCATCCGATCCGGGCGGGGGACCAGGACGATGGCGACCAGGACGATGGCGACCAGGACGACGGCGGTGCAGGTGCAGATGGACGTCCGGCGGGGTGCGGGTGACCTGCGTTGGAGGAGCTGTTGGAGGCGCAAGTGGTGAGGGCTCGCTCGCCCACTGCCGGGTTTACAGACAGCGGCCACTTGGCAGGGCCATGTCTGCGGGAAGTCACCAGCATGCAGATCTGGCAGACCCGAGAGGTGGTAGAGGGAGGGGGGTGTGCCACCCCAAGACGGAGCATGGTGCCGGGCCAATGGTGGGTGGTGGGTTAGGACCGATGGAGAAATAGGGTGCGGCAACCAACAGCCTGGAGCGGCAACCGACTGGCTGGTCTGACTGGTCTGGCCGCTGGGGGAAGCGGGGAGCTGCTGTGAGTGCAGCCTCTAGCCTCTCTGGGTCGGCAAAAAGAACCAGGAGCGGGAGGAAGCGAGGAATGGGGAGGGCAGGCCAGGTGTCGAGAGCGACAGAGAGCAAAAATTGGGCCGCGCAGATGGGATGAGGTTGAGAATTTTCGCCCGCGCTGTCAGGGATGTCGCGTTGGACTGCAACCCCTGCTGCAAGGCAAGTGCCGTATCCGGAACTGGTGCCCGCCGGGTGGGTGGATCCAGAGTTACTAACCAGGTGGGGGGCCAATGACATCGGCAGAGAGCAGAGAGGCAGACCCGGCGCGGCGGGTTGATGGAAGGCGCGAGGACAACCACACAACGCTGGAAGGCGCGCACGGCCCGGGACGCAGGGACACTGGCAACGCGTGGCTTGACAAGGCCCCTGGCCAACTCTCAGCCTCTCTCAGTATGCAATTTCCAAACGCGGCCCAACGCCTCGCCCAAGTGGGGGGATTGGGGGCTGCCGGCCTGCCGAGCCTGCCTGGACGGGGTCCTTTGCACAGATCTTGAGTGCCTGCTTGCAAGCCCACACTGTGCACTCAGTGGAATCAATCACTGGGCCAAATTTGGATCCAAGGCAAGCGCGGACGCGGCTCAGCCACACCCCAAGTGACGACACCCGCCAGCCAGCAGGACCCACCCAGAAAGCTCAATGTCAGCGGTCCATCACGTTAATTGAACCACGTCCTGGGAACAGCCATGTGCTGATGCTTTTTTCAGCGTCTCGGCCACCTACAGCAACCGCCGTCCTGCCGTCTGCTGTTGCCTGGCTTTTGTTTGTTTGCCGCGCGAACGCCCGTTTCCTGCCCCGCCACCGCGAGTCGCCCAACCAACGCACAGGCAGACAAACAGGTCGTCGCTTGTCGCGCGCACGTGCCAGCCCTGTCGTCGGTCATCTCCTGCGTTACAGGTTGCGCGGAACCCAAGCCTGTCTGCCCAGCCAACGCCGGCAAGCTCACGCTGCATTATACATAGCAATTTCTTTTTTCTTCTCGTTGCTCCTTGCTTCGGCCTCGCTGCACGAACGCCTCACGCCCCGACGCGGACACCCTTTCCCGCCCGAACCCTGACTCGACCCGTCGCTGTCGAATCTCGAGCAAGAACATCGCCGTCGCGCCATCATGCCTCCTCCACCTCCCCCGCCGCCCCCTCCCCCGATGCCCGGCCGGGGAGGGCCACCGCCGCCGCCTCCACCTCCCCCGGGGGGTGGTGGTTTCCCCGCAAAGCCGGCAGGGAACAGAGTCCGTAGAGTCGCCCCCTCCGCCTCCGCACCGTCTTCCCGCCATCGCGTGATATCCGTCGTCTAACAGGGGTTGCATTGGCTACAGGGCGCATTGCTCTCCGACATCTCCAAGGGAAGAGCATTGAAGAAGGCCGTGACGAATGACCGCTCAGCACCCGTCGTCGCAAGCTCATCTGGCGGCGGCGGCGGCGGGCCTCCGATCGGCGGCGCCCCACCTGTGCCGGGCATGATGGGCGGCGCGCCGAAGCCTCCGGGTGGCCTGGCACCGCCCGTGCCTGGTAATCGAGGAAACGGCGACCATGGCCGATCCGAGTCCACAGGGTCTGCCAATGCCTCCATGGATAGCGCTCCACCGCTTGCTGGCCTGTTTGCCGGCGGCATGCCCAAATTGAGAAAGACCGGAGGCGCAGGTGTCGACACTGGAGGTGAGATGCCCGTATCATATACTTCTACAGCTTCTTGCTATTGCGACCTATCCGATTGCGTGTATCTGACGTGACTATTGTTCCGCTAGCGAATCAAACCTCGTCATTCATGTCCGATTCCGACTCCCCTTCCCGCCTCGTTCCGAAGCCGCCAGGCATGATGACACCAAGTCCGCCCGGAGGAGCTGCTCCGAGGATCCCAACACGGGCACCCGCACCGCCCAGCGCTCCAAGCGCTCCCCCTAGCTTCCATCCGGCCATGGTGAACCTGCGCAAGACAATTAGCACCGCCGACAGACCAGCCTCGATGGCCTCGATAGCCTCCGCGAAAGGCCCGCCGCCCCCGATAGGTAAAAAAACCTCCGCCGCCTCCGGGTTCCCGGAAGCCTTCGTCAGCAATCCATCCCTCGGCCCCGCCACCTCCACTGCCCAGTTCTTTGGCGCCAAACGCTCCGCCCGCGCCCCCTCCGCCGCCTCCTTCCGCCGCGCCTCGGCTTCCCCCAGCAGCCCCAGCGCGTCATACACCACCGCCGCCACCTCAACCATCAAATGGGGCGCCTTCACCCCACCTTGCCGTCCAGGCGGCCATTCGTGCTGCCGCCGGCGCACCAAGCCCGAATTCAGCACCGCCGGCGCCCCCTCCACCTCCGCCCTCGAGCGCACCTGCACCACCTCCGCCTCCGCCATCTTCCTACCCAGCACCTCCACTACCGAGGGCTCAGGCGCAGCAGCAGTCACATCAGCCATCGCCCATGCGCGCGGCTATGCTTGATCCTTCAGCTTTCACTCTTAGCCCTAATGGGGCCACGAGCCACAGTCCAACAAGGCCCGCGTCCGAGGCAAGGCATGGCGGGGCGGGAGGCGATGGGCCGCTCTACGTCAACGATGCTCGCTGGAAGTTTGTGAGCGAAGACAAATTCCCCAAGCCCAGAGAGTTCTCGGGAGGACCCAAGCGATATCGTGCTGGCAGGGGTAGCAGTGTACCACTCGATCTGAGTGCTCTCGGATAAAGGCTATCTGCCAGGCGCCAGACGGCAGTTTG
This sequence comes from Gaeumannomyces tritici R3-111a-1, assembly GCF_000145635.1. Taxonomy (NCBI): domain Eukaryota; kingdom Fungi; phylum Ascomycota; class Sordariomycetes; order Magnaporthales; family Magnaporthaceae; genus Gaeumannomyces; species Gaeumannomyces tritici. The sequence continues at coordinate 3,775,669 of NW_008804549.1, read as the reverse complement.
AGGCTGCAGAAAGCCTGATGCATAATACACTTGCGACAAGGAAACCCGCTCACTGTGTCAGCCCCGCGGCCTCCGCCGAGTGTGGTTCTCCCCAGGTCTAGAACATGTGGACAAGGCGGTTAGACCTTTCCGAGACATGAGCATGTTAACCGGGCATGGTCTACGGGGACAGTTCGGTAGGGTACGGTATAAGTTGAATGCCGTTTTGGGTAGTTGGTTTGATCCCTTGCTAGCCGCGGCTCTCCCGAGAGTTAACTTTCCGCTGGGTAAAGTCAGGCTGCGCGGGGGGGACCGAGGATGATAGGCCACATGACTTTTGGGCCGTCTCCGGAACGGCCAGGGCCGCCGAGGGCTCGGGATGGATGACAAAGTCATTGAAGGATAACAAAGCAAAGAAACAGGCAAGGAGGCGCCTGTATGGGTGTCCGGAACGTTGTGTCATCGTCTTCAGTGTGGAACTGCCATCCACATACGGTGAAAAGAGGTGCCCCTACCCTGAACGTACTCCATGCTGGGTGCCAGCTGGTTGTGAGACTCACACAGATAGGTTTAGGTAGTGAGTTGCCGCCTTGGTTCGCAAGGGCGGAAGATTGTGTCATGGAAATCCGCATGCGTTTTGTGTAGGTAATTTGGATCAGCGTTCACCACAACGAATATGTACCGGTTTGAGTTGGACCCGCTATTTGGCTTTCTTTTTTAGTTGCGGCCGCTAGCTGGCCCGGAGCGGTTGCCTTTGCGCGGGGGCTGCGTCATGGACAGGAGAGGGGAGGGCCGGTTCATAGATGAACATTGACAAACTCACTGCTGGACCGCACACACCCCGGAGCGCGTACATAGATCGAGATGAGGCTGTGCCGTCATACTCCATCGCAAGAAGAGAAGAAAAATATGTACTAGATCTGCACAGGCTTGCGGTCCAACCATATGCCTGTCGGGCGCAGTGGACGAAACACGCCAGCTGCACAATGACGACCTGCGCTCACCGGCAGAGTGATCTAGCCCTCGTGGCAACATTTTGGGGCAGAGACGTCATCCGGTGTGCCGCAAAAGTCGAATACAGGGTGCCGGGATCGTGGCGAGGGGGTGTGCGCATGTATCTAGGCACCCAAGGAAAGGGGTCTTTTGTTCCACCGATCGGGGATAGGACGACGGAACTACGGCCGCAGGAGAGGGAGGAAGCCCCGAAGCTAAAAGATTCCAAAACAAAACTCTCTCCGTCCCCTCCCCCACTATCTGCGAGCCTGTGGGCGTGTGGGACTGAAAAGAGACAAGTCGGACCGGGCTGGTGGTCGGCTTCTTGGTCGCGGTAGGTTCCACGGCAGTCGACCAGTCATCCCAAGTTCGCAAGCGCCGACGCCGTGCCCAAGGTTTGGCTCTGGCAGGAGAAAGAATGGTCGTGCAGCAAAGACATGGTACAGAAATGGAAGAAGAAGACAAGAAATCATGCCCGTGCAAAAAAGGGGCCACGTCGAGAGGCGTCGATGCCAAGTCTGGTGCCCAGATTTGGTCGGTTGATCTACCCGACGACCCCCTCCTTCCCCCCAGAAATAGGCGCCTGGTCATCTCGGCATCGCGCATGGCTATTCCGTCATGTGCATTCTCGACGGGTGGTGGGCAGTGTATGCGTTTTCTGCGCTGAATCTAGATATTTAGGGCAAACCCGCATCTGAGCAAACCGGATCTATCATCTACCTTGTTGATGGTATTTTAAGACAACAGAACCCACCACTCTAGCCCCCTGGCCATACCAAGCTTTCACGGTCCGGGTATCGTGGACGAGCGCGGCGGCAATTCTGCCAGCTGGCAGCAAAAGCACCTTGCATGGAACCGCGACGCAGCGGCCAGAATACCCACCAGCTCAACCCAGCAGCTTGAGGCCTCCCTTGGTCTTCTGTCCGGGTTTGACCACGCCGCCGGGGCGCACGGGGCCCAGGTGTGGCTCGTATGCCGCTCCTCCCGCACCCGCCCCAGCCCCAGCCCCTGAGCCCGAGCCTCCTCTGTTCCCGCCGTGCCTCTTGTTCTTCCCGCCGTTATTCCTCTTGTCCTCCTTGAGGTTCTTGGGCACGATGTCGTCCTTGGCCTTCTTAATGGTCACGGGGTGGCTCTGGATGTATTTGCCGTTCATCTCCTTGGCCGCCTGGAAGAAGTCGTCGGGGTCTGCGAAGGCGACGAAGCCGTAGCCCTTGCTCTTGTTGTTGCGCTTGTCGCGAACCACCTTGGCCTTTGCCACGCTCTTCCAGCGCGAGAAGGCCTTGAGCAGCGACTCGTCCGTCGTTTCGCCCGCCAAGTTGCCCACGAAGATCCTCAAGTGCGACGGATCCCACTCCATGAGCGTGTCGTCGGTCCACTTCTTGCCACCGCCGGCCCTGTATACCGTCTTCTTGTGGCCCGGTGCCTGGCCCGCTGTCTCCTCCGTGCTTTGTCCCGACTCGGCACCAACACCGGCGCTTACCGCCTGGGGGTACTGTGGGTATTGCGGTTGTGCCTGCTGCGCGTCCGCCCCCGCGTATGGATATCCTCCCGCGGCAGCCATGTGGTCGGCCTCGTTTTTGGGAATGTAGGCACTCTGCCACTGTGCGATCTGAGCAGCCATCTCGGCATCGTCACCCGCCGCCGAGTGCGGGGTCGCTGCAGCGGCTGTTGAGACACCAGGCGCAGGGAAAGGGTTCCTAATCTGCGGTGCCTGGTTCGGGTAGGCTGGCGCTGTCGGCGAAAACGTGTTGTTGTATGCCGAGTATGCACCGTTGTGGCCGCCGCCGCGACGATTGTTGCCGCTGCTGCCGCCTCCGCTGTGTCCATCACGCCCGAAGGCGCCAGCAGACTTCACCGGGGCCGCGGAGGGGGGCTGCGAGTAGAAAGTGGGCGAGGCACCATAGTGAGCGGGCGGTGCGGTGATGGCGGGAGAGTTGTAGCCCAAAGGCGCCGTGGTAGTAGGGTATGAATACGGCGCAGCGACTGTAGCGGCTGGGTACCCCGGGGGCGCAGTCGTGCCGTATGCCGTAGGCAAGGAAGGGAGTCGGGACGAGGGCGGCCCCTGCGACGCGCCGGCGGGCTTCTTGACCGTCGACGCTGAGGGCGGTCGCGGCGGTAGCGATGGGTGCGGCGAGCTAACACCTGGTGGACCCGGGTACGACATGATGAACGTTCTGTCGCAGCGTTGTCACTGCCTAGGTAGCTGCTCGGGCACGTACCTGTGGTCCCAAGGCTTGAAGCAATGGCCGCGATGCGTTCCTTTTGTTTTTTCCTTTTCAGTCTTCTTTTTTGAGCGCGTGAGTGCTAAGTGCGCGGCGCGTCGAGAGTCATGGGTTCTTATTATGGCGGCTGCAAGATAGAATATGTTTTGGTGGCGTCGAGGTCTGGTCGGCGTATCGTCGCTGAAGAGTGTCGTACAGTTGCTGCGGGTCCAAGGCCAGACCAAGGTGCGACTCTGGGGATGCTATCTTGCATGACGCTACTGAAATGGGCAACAGAACAGAATAGAGTCACGTGATGCTAACATCCGTGATTGAAAGCGTCGGCCAACCTAGAAAGTGCCCACTTGCCATCCATGGAATAGGTGAGGGGCCCGCGTGGAAGCACGAGAAACCCAAAGGATTGTTGGCTACCACCTCGCATTGCAATATGGCAGGTCAAACGACGCAGTAAGTGCTGTGCTTCCTTGATGACAGCATAGGTCAGGTTTGCCTGTGCTTTTCTCTTTTGCTCTTGTGTTTGCTGCTCTATCCCTTTGCGCGTTCTCTCTTCCCTCCCTTTGATGCGCCTGAATGGTATGCAGAGACGGCGCCTTTGATTTCTTGAACTTGGGTTCTCTAGATCGCCCTCCCCCTTGCGTCTGCCCGGCTGATAGCTGATGGCATAAGCAAGCCCCCTCAAAATATTCGACCTGGCAAAAGACCAAGACAGATTCGTCTATGCTTCGGCGCCAATGGTCAGATACAGCAAGGTTTGGCGTCTCTCACCATGTCTCCCTGCTTCCTTGCTGCCATGTTCCCATTACACCTCGAAAGTATAGCCGGGAAGGAAAGGAAGAAGGAAAAAAGGCCTGACAAGTGGTCACTAGCTTGCGTTTCGCCAAACCGTCTTTACGTATGGGGTTGATCTGTGCTGGACGCCCATGGTCCTAGCCAAAGAGTTCAACCGAAACCAGTTCGCCCGGGATAGTGGTAAGACCGCAGTCCAGAAAACAAGATCTCTGGACCCTGTTGTCATACTTTATATCAATGGCTTGCTTTGATTTCCAATACCATGACGCTGCTATGCGACTCTCCCGAGCTCAGAATAACAAATGATTCTTCACGGGGGCTGTAGATTTCACTTTCGCCTCGGATGCGCCACAGCCACCAACCATAGTCCAGTTCGGCTCCAACTCGCCCTTGGAGTTCTCTAGAGCTTCCTCGCTCGTCGCCCCTTATGTCAGTGGCGTCGACCTCAACTGCGGCTGCCCCCAGTCCTGGGCGTGTGCCGAGGTCCTGGGCGCCGCCCTGATGGAGAGGAGGGAGCTTGTCCGGGACATGGTCGCCGAGGCGAGGAGTCGCCTGCGCGTGGATGGGTGGGCAGTTTCCCTGGACGAGTCTAAAAACGACCCAAACGGGAAGAGCGTCAGCGTCAAGATACGCGTGCACAAGGACCTCCGGTACGCTGGCCGCACACTCCTCCCGAAGATCCATGGACGTAGTGGGCGCGCGCTGACCACCCGCCCTCCTCGCAGGAAGACCATGGACTTTATCGACACGGTCCTCGGCCACCCACAGAATCGGCAGATAGACTTCCTCACCATCCATCCCAGGACCAGGAACACGCCCTCGAGCGATCCCATCAACGTCGAGGCGCTCGAGGTCCTGACCTCGAAATATGGCAATGCCGTCCCGATCTTGGTATCAGGCGACGTTTTCACGCTCGACACCCTGCCGTTTTCCTCGCCCCTGCTCACGCGGGCGGGCGGACACGATGGCGCACCAGGCAAGCCCCGCTCCGACGCGGAGCATCCCAGCAGCCCACGACCCGTGCTGCCAAAGTTGGCAGGGCTGATGTCCGCCCGCGCGATCCTGGCCAACCCTGCGCTGTTCTCAAACCAGGGCGCGTGCAGCTGGGAGGTTGTCGAGCGCTTCATGAACAAAGTCGCTCGCGCGCCGCTGCCCCTGAAGCTTGTCCAACACCATCTGACGGAAATGACCGGCGCCGGATTTGGCCCGGACAAGCGCTCGCTGCTGAACAAGAAGGAGAGGATGGCTCTGATTGCATGCACCAACATGCTCGACGTGATTGACCTGTTAGACGAAAAGATGGCTGAGAAACACGGGGGGTTGGGCCTGACGCGGTCCATGTCGGTCGACAGATACAGTGGAAGAGGTGAGGAGCAAAAAGAGTAATGAAAGAAATCCAACTTTTCAACGCCAAAGACAGAAATACCTACCTAGCCTTGGACTTCATGGACGGTGACTCGCGGGCAACAGCGCTGTTGGCTGTGGAGCGTATTGGATTGTGCATCTGATTGCTTCATTAACTGTACAGCGCCGAATGAAATCCTGATGTATCGGCCAGACCTTCCCATGGATAACAAAAACAGGAAGGGTTATCGAAAGAAATGGGAAATAATGTTGAAACAGGGACCGAACGCCAGCAGTGGTGAGAACGATAGGCGGGAAGGAATTAGTAGATGCGCCTCGCATTCCTGGCCGAGCGCCGTTTGTGGAACCTCCCAAATGAAACCTCCCAATGACCTCGACCTGTTGAACAATAAAAAGATATCTGTCCCTCCTTACCCATGAAGCTCGTTCCCTGGGCCGAGATGGGGGAACCAAACGACCTCGCCAGCACCTCTTCATAGGGCGATGCTCAAAGTCATGACTCCGGAACTTCGCCCTCGTCCTCGTCTGCAAGGCGCGGCTTCTTAGCAGCCCTCTCAGCGTCCGGCTCCTGTCCGGGCCCGCGCTTTATGCCTGGAGAGATGAGGCCAGAGCCGTTTGGTCTTGCAGACAGGGACTGCGACTCGGCATCCGACGGGGGTAAAGTTGCCCCGCCGGCAGATTCCCTAACCGTGTTCGCGCTAGCGGCACCGGGGTCATTGGCGTTGCCGTTGCTATTGCTGTCTCGGTCGTGGTCGTCGTTTGCGCGGTTGCTGGTGGCGGCGCGGGCGCTGGGGCTCTGGGTGCCCCGGTCTGTGCCCAGTGGCGTGTCATTGTGGCTCGAGCCGGCCCCAGGCTGGCTCAGGAGGGCGTCGACGCTCCTGCGCCGGGTGCTCTCGAGCGAGAACTCGGGGGAGCTTTGGTACCTTGGGTCCTTCTTGCCGAGAGGGTTCTCGTTGTAGAACTCGACGATGACATCTATTGCCTTTGCGATGCGCGTCTCGTCGGCCTTGAGATGGCGCCACCAAGGCTCGCCCTGGACATCGTTGATCTTCTCGTGAGTGGAAACGCTGGCGAAGAACACGGCGCTTGCGGCAATGTCGGCCGCCGACATCAGCAGCGGTAGCATGCTGAAACAGGAGTCGTTAATGTAGGCCCAAGCCGCATCCCGAAGCCGCTTGTTATGGTGAAGACCCAGCCGCTTGAGGTATTCAAACAAGGGCTGGTAGGGAATATCAACCATGAGGTCGAAAGTGAGGATCTCCAGCATGATCTCCTCGTGCATCAGAATGCTATCTCGCCAACGCCAGTACTCCTTGCTCTGCTCATCGATGATCAGGCTTGTGTTCTTTTGAGCCACACGGGCGACCGAGATGATCAGGTCCTTCGTCTTGCGGCAATCCTCTTGGGTCTTGTTCGCCAAAAACAGTGCGGTTGCAGCAATGTTCTAGAGACGAACATACGTTAGTATGGGGCTATTTCGAGATGCCCTCCACTGCTGCCTGCCCGAGTAGGGAGCTGGAGGATCGTGCTTGTGCAAGCAGGTACCCTTTTCTTGGGTATCCGGGGAAGCCGCAGATCAACTCACATAATGATGTACGCCATTCTTTTCCTCCACCAGGCTGACCCTCATGAAGAACCTATGGAAAAAGACAGCAGCAACCCACAAAGTGATCTGTGGGAGCTCAAGAAGGACTCCAGCCTGGTAGATGAAGCTGACACCCTTGGCTCTCCTCACACGCTCCTCCACCGGGCGCAAGCCGTCAATTATGCTTTGCGTGGCGAGGATCTCATTCGCAGTGAAGAACCATTGGCTAGTCTTGGGTTTGGGGGGCGGCGTTACTGTTGCTGCCGCGTTGGCGGGAGAGACGGGCACTACGCGTTTGGACGACGTAGGGTGTGGTGGCGAGTTCCGCGACGTCTGGACTGGCGGCGACGGCACGGCCGGAGGGACGGCGATTCGGCGGGTGGGAGATCTCGAGAGCCGCTCGGCCGGCGGAGGAGGCTTCGGCGGTAACGATGGCGGTTGATAGCCCTCCCGGGCAGGCCTGTATCGATCGATGCTCGCCATCGTTCCGAAGTCGTCGCGATAACTCTGGAAGAGTGGTTCCACCTTTCAGCTGCCCCTCTGGCGAGAAATCTGGCGATACGCAACCAGGCTTTGTGGTAAGGGCCCTGGCAAGTGCTTTCAGTAAGATCGCGCGGCTGGTTCAAGCCGCAACATGGGGCAGGACCTCGAGGCGTGCGAGGCTGTCTGTCGGGTCGAGAGTTCTTCTGTGTTGTTGTCGGGTTCAGGATCGCCAATTTGATAACTTAGTCGCGACTCGGCTGACCCGGCAATGGGGACGTAATTGAGACTGCATAGGATAAGATACAATCCGGCATCGATGGTTGATGGATGGCTGAATGGAGTCGGGTTCAAAGGGCAGGATCCAGTTGCACCTGGCGGAGGCTTGCGAATGTTATCGCTTGTTATCAAATCAGGCATGTTTCGCGCCCAAGTTCGTTGTGGCTGGAAGGTGGAGACTTGTTCCACTTTGCCACAGGGTACCAGGCTGGTTCCTTCTCGACAAAGAAACTGCACAGGGTACTTCTAAGTGACTTCCTCTTGTCAGGGCATTTCAAGTGAAGCGCATCCAAGTTCATGTGAGCGCGCGCACCTACCTGCCTTCTGCGCGCGTCTTCGCCGTCGCAAACCGAGCCAGGCATTTCCGTGGAGTGCCAACCCCGACCTACCTGAGCCGGCCAAGCCACTTTACCACTACGGCCGTCGCTTCCATTCACGCATCCGAACCAAAGACAATCGAGGTCGCAACGCCACACTCGGACCCAGTCGACTTCCCAGCAGGAGCTGCCCCGGGTCGGCCGCCTCACCTTCAAGATGTCGATGGTACACCCATCCCGGCAGGCCTATGTTGAGGAGGCCGAGTCGGAGGTTAGACTCTCCTTTCTTCCTTTTTTTTTTTTTTTTTTTTGGCTTTACTTTCCTCTGCAACGGGCTGACTCTGACGCTGTTGGACTTCACAGAAACGTGGCATAGATCTCAGCAACATCCGTAGGTGCCAAATGATTATATCTCATCCACCCTGCGAGAGAGCCCGGTGACCAGCTAACAATCTGCGCTTCAGCTGTCGATTACGACTATGACGTGCCAACGAGTGGGGCCGGCATCGCGTCCGAGAAGGCCTCAGTGCTCATGTCGCAGTTCGAGAGGAAACGGCTTGCCGCGAATATCGCGGTCCCCACGGACGATGGACGGGTTAGATCGAGGCTCCGGGAAATGGGCGAGCCCATAACGCTCTTCGGCGAGGGCCCCGCGGACCGTCGAGACCGGCTACGGGAGCTCCTGATGAGAGAAAAGGAGCGGGAGAGGGGGGGCGAAGCGCCGGGCCAAGATGTTGACATGGAGGATGCTGATGATGCAGCATCGGATGACGCCGAGGAGCGCGAGGAGGAGTTCTACACCAGAGGCGAGCCCGAGCTACTCGAAGCAAGGAGAGATATCGCGAGGTACTCACTCCCCCGAGCAAAGCAGCGCCTTGCATTCCAGAAACAAGAATCCGGCATCGTCCAGAGGACGCACGTCAGGTTCCGAAAACAAATCAAGGAAAAGCTGCAGGGATTCGAGTTGCAGGGCTCGCAGACCGCGGGCCAGCGTCACCTAAGCATCACGAGGATATCGCCAAACGGAGAATTTGTCGCTGCGGGCAACTGGGGCGGATCGGTGAAGCTTTTTACAATCCCCGACCTGCAGGAAACGAGGACGTTTAGGGGCCACACCAACAAGGTCAGCGGCCTCTCATGGTTCCCCGGTGCGACCTTGCCCGAGAGTGGTGTTTCTCCCGACACCGTGAACATGGCCAGCGGAGGAGCAGAAGGCCAGATACACATGTGGTCTCTCAATCATGACACGCCGCTTGCCACGCTGTCAGGTCATACACAAAGGGTCTGTCGAGTCGAATTCCACCCCTCTGGCCGATATCTAGCCTCGGCCTCGGAGGATACATCTTGGAGGCTATGGGACGTGGAGAAGAAGACTGAGCTATTGCTACAGGAGGGCCACTCTCGCGGAGTTTTTGCAGTCAGCTTCAACGAGGATGGGTCGCTCCTAGCCAGCGCAGGCCAAGACAGTATCGGCAGAGTGTGGGACCTGAGGACAGGCAGGACCATCTTCATACTCGATGGGCACCAGGACGGACACATCAAGCCAATATATGCGCTTGACTGGTCCTCGGACGGCTACCGCGTCATGTCGGCCTCAGCCGATGGCTGGATCAAGTGCTGGGACGTCCGCAAGGCGCAGCGCACTGGAGGCATCGGGGCGCATACGAGCGCCGTGTCGGACATGCGCTGGTTCAAGGGACTGGACGGCCCGCTGAGTGGAAACCCGCTGGGGCTGGACGACAAAGGACAGCCTCTGCCGAAGAAGTCGGGCACCTTTGTCGTTTCTAGCGGCTTCGACAACAAGGTCAACATATTCTCCGCGGACGACTGGGCTCTGGTTCAGTCCCTCAGCGGGCACACTGGCCCTGTTGCCAGCGTTGACGTGAGCAGGGACGGAAAATGGATTGTCAGCGGCGGCCACGATCGCACGGTCAAGCTTTGGGGACGCAATGACGGCGAGGGGGTTTAAGGGGCTGGCACGGCTGGGGCAGCCGCATTTGACTCCCGTTCCATGATACCGAGACAGACATTAGTCCGTCCAGACAAAGGACCCAGATAGTATCTAGGCATACAGCTCGGAATGCCTGCAATGAGAAGAAAAAGAAAATTTTCAAAAAACCTAGCCAACCCTCCCGCCTCATACAGCGGACCAAGCCCGCACGGCGGCACCTTCGAGGTCACTCAGCTCCCCGGGGACGCTATGTCCACCGCGGCTACGAGATCAGCACAATCCTCCGGTGGAGAGGCCAGTCGCCTCGTCCCAAGGTCGTTGCCATGCCACAAGCTACCCTCGCCGCCACCGGCCGGCCTGCCGGATGTGCTCTCCTACCAGCCTCGCGCCGCTACCCTGGTGTCCGCCCAACGTGCCGGCGCCGGCTCAGCTGCCGCTTTCCGCCCAGACGCGCCAAGCGGCGAGGGCTCCACCGCGTGCTTGCATCTTTGCTGGTGGACACTGCCGTCACCCAGCCGTGATTTGCCAACGGCCCTCTGAGCATTTGCCAACGCATCACTGCAACCTGCCTCGACCGGGCGCTACCAACCCGCACCGACCCTTGCTGCTCTCGCTTAGCCCCGTCTCGCCCCGCCCCACCCGCGGAAGAAGACCCGCCCAATCCATACCCCACTTCCCCAGGAGAGAGCAGACGAGGTTCTGGGCCGGGTGCCTAACCTAGCCGCTTGCGCTTCGCCCACGGGCTGAGCCGCTCCTCCATCAGACTACCCCCTTGGTAGAGTGAGAGGTGGTGGCAGCAACCTAGTGCTGGCGTTGGGGTGCTGCCCTCGAGCCATGCCTTCCTGGGATCGGGCTGTCCTCGGATAGCGGGCGTTCTGGTCTTCGCCCTCTGTCCCGACAGATGCGCCAGGCTGGGAGCGGCGTAGGTCCCGACTGGAGCCTTTGGACCCACAATACTAGCCGGGTAGAAGAATCGGGACCATCGCAACATTCTCAGCAGGTAGTTTGGGTAGATGCAATCATGTCCGCATGATCAACAAGGCTCGGGTTCACAGGCAGCACTATATTGCTATTGACTCCATCTGCATGATAACGCGACCTCGAACGCCCCCTTCTGACGGCTGTACTTGGCCGGGTCCGTCGCCCAATGCATCTCACCCGCTAGGAGAATAAACCAAACAAAGAACAAATGCAATGTAACACATTGTACTAGAAGGAGCAAAATAAACGCCTTGTACGCCATGCTTCCCCATGAAAGCAACCCAAATCCTGACCAACCCAAATCCCAAGCAACCCAAAGTCCCAATTTCACTCTAACCGTTGCTCCTCAACCCTCCCCGGCCAACACCACTCCCATGCTTCCAATTAGGCGGTGCTGCGGATGCCAGTGTCAATGGCTATTTTGCCGTTCACAGCGACCTGCATGTCACCATCCTTGATCTTTCGGTTCTCCTCGACGACATTGAAGCCAGCCGTCTCGAGCTGCACCCTGATGTCGATGGCCATGCCCGCGATCTTGGCGCAGTTTGCCGCGGTCGTGTCGTCCTTGAAGTCGGCCGAGTTGGGCTTCCGCAGGGTGACGGTATCGCTGATGAGGCTGGCCTGGGAGATGAAGGCAACCGTCTGCGCCCTGTAGTCCTGACCCCTGCTGTTGACACCGTTAATGTGGGCCATGACTTTGGCGCCCGTATCGCAGTCGTAGGCCGCGAGGCCGACACAGTTCTTGAGGCTCCAGGTCCTCAGCTCGTCGGCATTGGTGCCCGTCATTGTGGTGCCTTCGGCGACGGCCTTGACGGCCCTCTTGGCGAGGCTCCTGCGGCCCGGCTTGCCGGGCTTGCCGGGCTGCTTGATCTTGCAGACGTTCTTCTTGGGCTTGCGCGCCGGCGCGTTCGCGGGCGGCTTTGCAGGGCTGGCGGGCGGCTTTGCAGGGCTGGCAGGCGGCTTTGCAGGGCTGGCAGGCGGCTTTGCAGGGCTGGCGGCCGGCTTCTTTGCTGGTTTATCGAAAAGGCCGCGTTGAGCCAAAGGGATGGCCCTAGCCGCAGCAGCGGTCCCAGGACCATCATTGCCGAAGTGGCGCGCGACCAGTCTATGGGTTATCAAAGTTAGTTGGACACTCCCCCCTTTTCCAAGACTTTTTATGGAATACTAAAATACCTTTGATCATTCTGCTCCTGCGCCAGAGCCGCCGGGGCGGTAACCAGGCAAGCCAGGAAGAGAGAGTTGAAGAAGCGAGAGATTTGCATCTTGAAAAAGCCGAAAGGTTGAGATATATGGTGTTTTTGGCTTGTTGTGGTTAGGGTTGTTGTGGTCAAGTGTGTTGTTATTGTTGATAGTGAAAAGGCTTGCTGGAGAGGTGGGTGAAAGATGAGATGTGTTTGTGAGGGATGAGGATGATGATCATGGAAACGTGCTCCATGGTCGCGGTCGCCACGAATCTTTATACCAAAAGACTTGACTGCACGGGGGTCGAGGAGGCTAGAGGACGAACTTGAAATTCGGAGGAACAGTTAGACCAGCTGCTCAGCCTCGCGGCTTCGAGGACTTACTCAACGGGCCGCCAGGTACCCGGCCATGGCCTCGTCGATAATTGCCACATTGGCCGGTCCAGGCAGCGGCCGCTTTGGGAGGATCATGCTGCGGCCGTCCGGGGTCAATGAATTCCGTCAGACTGAGGCTCCCGCTCGTCGATGAGATGGCGAACGAGGCCACCAATAAAAGAGGGGCGACGGGGATAGTGCTGACTACCAGATCAATCAATCCTATCAGCCGCACCTTCAGACAATTCTATAAACACATTTTTATTCCGGTAACCCCGCCCCCGTCAGGCCGCCATCAGCTCCTACATAAGCGGGCAGTGCACTGCCCTGCTCCGCCCAAAGTGATTGACGGGCTCAAGCGCCGCCGTGTTTAGTAAAAACGTGAATGAAAAGAGAAGAAGAGAGAGAGTGAGAGAGAAAAAAAGAGCATCGACAACACTCACCCAACGAAGCCCAAAATGCATTTGGCGCTTCTCAACGACATTGGCGACCATGTCCCATCCTCGGCAAGCCCTCCCGAGTCTACAGAGTTCCCCCGTTTCAGCAGTCTCCCGGCCGAGCTCCGGCGCAAGATCTGGCAACACCTCCTTCCCGCCCAGCGCATCATTGCTATCACCATCGAATCAACCTGTGCTGATGAGACCACACCCGACCAAGAAGACGACGCCAGCCCGTCGCCCGGGGCCTACACTGCACACAATGAGCTCGGGAGCCCGGTCAGCGGCGCGCCCTACCGCATCCGCCTCGAGGCCGACTCGCGGGGGCTCTTGAGCCCTCTGCTTCGCGTTAGCAGAGAGGCCCGCTCCGTCGCTATGGGGCATTACCGGGTCCATATCCCGACCGACGGCGGCCCCATGTCCCCACTCCTAGCTATAAAGCCTGAAACCGACGTCATTCACTTCACGTTGGCATGCTGGGACGCCGACGTGTGCGTCTTGGAAGACCAAGAAGTTGACCGGGAGGTTGACTTACTGGCCGATTTTCTTACCGATGCCAGGGCCTATGATAGGACTGGTCTCGGCATCCTGCATATCGCCCTAGGCCGGGAGATGCCGTTTGGTTCTGTTCAACTGCCTACAGGTAAGACTCAACGAACCCATCTTGCGGTTTTAATCCAGCCATGCTTCCTTTATGGCTGTCTGTCCTGTTCGTACGCTAACATCAAAACTTCCAGACCTGTCTCGTCTTTCGGTCCAAGCTGCCTCGGGACTGCGCGCAGCCCTTCTGGGCTTTCGTACAGTAACGTTTGTTAGCATGTCCCGTACCGAAAACCGCTTGATGTTCGGCTCGCTCGACCATTTTGCCGCACGGTACAACCGTGCTTTGCCGCTATGGTCTTCCAATGCAAACTTCCAACTGCTCCCAGTGCCCGATCCACGGGGAACGGCCGGGGAAGATGCGCTCGCGTACTACCTCGAGAAGGTTGCCGTCGGCGACGACCCCCGTGGTATGATCGCCCACTGGCAATCCATGGAGGCCGCTTTTGACATCTCGACGGCCGTTGTCGCCAAGAAGCGGGTGGCGCTGGCCTCAAGGCCGGTGGAGACCATGGACACCGCCGTCGACGCTCGTCTGCGCTCCAAGTCCGATGCCGAGCGGTACATAGCCTCCGAGGCGGCTACATGGGAGAGCAGGTTTGCGCCCGACGGTATTTACACAAAATTCGACGTCGAAAATCCCGACTCGGCAGCATCCGAGGCGCAACTGTCCATCCCGCAGGCTGTTGGCTTCTGGCTCCTGCCGGCAGATGCGCTGGGTCCGCTGTCAGAGGGTGGCGTGATGGACGTCCCAGAGGGCAGCAATTTGGTGCGGGATCTAAGCGCCCACCGGCCACGGCTCGCCTTGTTTGATCTGTGCTAGCAGCTGTGCTTTGGTAGCCCTCGTGGCAGCTTGAAGCACCAGGGAGTGTGAAGTAGTAGAGCTGAGGTACATGGTCAGGCAGCAATTATGAAATGCAGAAGGTTCATGCGAGGAGTCGGGCATCTTTGATCGGATCATGGTGTAGATGAAAGACGCGTTAGGTATGTCCAGCCCTACGTGGTGCCGGTCGAGATAACCCTTTAACCTAGAGAGACGACACCAAACTAGATCCCGTGGTGTGTTAACCTGTATCCCTCTTCCGCAATGTAATGGGCTCGAGCCAAGCTGGTAGCTTTGGAAGCCAGTCCAAGTGCGTGATCTGGAGATCGAGCCTGCGCCCGAAGCGGCGCCGAATGCCGGTCCCGAAGCCCCACCCGCGCCGTCGGAGCCCACGGCGGGCGCGGCCGAGGCGCAGGACCCGTGTGGTATCTCGCAGCGCCGGCTCGCAGCTGCACAGATGTGCGGCGCAGATGTGGACGCACAGGAGTCAATCTTTTTTCGGGGTTACCTCTGCGCAGTTTCGGAGATGAAGATCCGTTTGGGTCTCAAACTTTCCAGAAGCGGCGAAAAGGAGGTGCCACTTCCATGCACCGCACCCAGTCCTTTGTTGCTGACCACAGTAAAATCCTCGACCACCATTCGAGGTTGCATCGGTGGGTCCAATAACGTGACTCCCGCCTGCCGGGCCTCTGCCCCAGCGCACCCCAGCGCGCAGCCCTGACAACAGCCCTGATCAGCAGCCCTGGGCCGGGGCACCACAAACCCGCCCTGGACCGAGGTGGGCTGAGTGAGCCTGACGCTCGGACAGCCAGCTGGCACCGCTCTCAGTGGAACCTGCTTCAGCCCTGACCAGGCGTGCCAGGCGCGTGTCGCAGCCAAACACAACGCGCAAGAACCGCCCACTTTTATTTTTGCGTGCCAGCACCTGCCTTTAGTTGGCTGATCCCCCCATGTCCCCCCTCTCCTTTTCTTGCCTCTTTCCCTCAAGCAAAGGTTGACCCTTTCCTCACCAACCGAACCACGACACGACTGACAGACGGCCCGAACAAGGATTATCGCCAATGCATTTTACGCCAGAGCCCTACGACGTTTCCCTCTCCTCCTTGAAGCACCAGATGCGCGTAGGCCGAAACCTGAGCCTCGTGCGCGCCTCATTTTCCGAAGACCGTTGCGACGCTGAGCGACGGCGCGGCTGCTCTGCGCCTTGAATCCCTGGCCGGCAGTCCCATCTGCCGCCGGGCTGCCCTCGCGACCGTCTTTCCAACGCCATACTGCGTCTGGGCCTGGCCTGGGATCCGGCAGCTGCCGTCGCAGACCCTCCCTGAGACGGGACTGGGCGAGCCCTGGAGAGACAGCAGAAGACTCGCTGCTTTGTCGCCAGTAGCAACCATTTCATTTCATTTTTTTTTTTAGCACGGCGCCACCACCGTAGGCATCTCCAGCCATGATAGCCCCAGCTGTGCCCGCGCTCTCCACCGTGCGGGGGTTCCAAGGGACGCCCGGCGTCTCGGGCGATGAGGATTCTGACCATGGCGCCACGTCGGCGCCGCGCGCCAAGGTGGCGACGCCGCCGAGAGGCCGTAAGCGCCCCGTCGCTCTCGACGATGTGGTCAGCGCAAACTGTAGCCCTCTGCTCAAGGCCACTCCTTCGCCTGCCGTGAGCGGCATCGCCAAACTTCGTCTCCAAATGGAGCCGCTGAGCCTGGATGTCACAGCCGCGTCCTCCCGAGCCACTTCAATGACGCGCAGCGACAGCCGCGGTCAGCGCATCATCACTTCGCCGCTGGCATTCCCCACACTCGGGCCCGCGGTGGGGGCGCGCCCCGGCATGGTAAGCAACGCCACCAGCCGGGCCCCCAGCCGCGAGCGCCTCGGCAGTGGCCAGACCAGCAACAGCGGCGATGAGACGTCGTCCAACGCAACGACCAGCTACGAGATCAACCTGGACGAGGATTTTGTCAGCGAGACGATCAAGGACCGGCTCTCGACTCTAGGCGGGGCCGCCGAGGGCCCTGCCCTGTACGCCAACGCCATAGAGGGCGGGCTCCTGCCCCCACCGCCGCGCAAGATGACGGCCGACGACTTCGAACCGCTGCGCTGCCTCGGCAAGGGCACTTACGGCACCGTGATATTGGTGAAGCAGCGTACGACCGGTCGGCTCTATGCGCAGAAGCAGTTCAAAAAGGCGTCGCTTGTCGTGCATAAGAAGTTGGTAGAGCAGACCAAGACGGAGCGTCAGATCCTCGAGAGCGTCAACCGTCACCCGTTCGTTGTCAAGCTCTACTACGCCTTCCAGGACCATGAGAAGCTGTACCTTATACTCGAGTATGGACAAGGCGGCGAGCTATTTACCCACCTCAACACGGAGAAACTCTTCTCGGAGGATGTCGCGGCCTTTTACATGGCCGAGATGGTGCTCGCGCTGTCGCATCTGCATGACAACCTCGGGGTGGTGTACAGGGACCTGAAGCCTGAAAACTGCCTCCTCGACTCGGAGGGTCACCTGCTTCTAACCGACTTTGGACTCTCAAAGGTGGCAGTAGACCCGTCGTCGGACGCGTGCAACTCGATCCTGGGCACAGTCGAGTACATGGCGCCCGAGATCATCCAGGGCAAGAAGTACGGCAAGGCGGTGGACTGGTGGGGCCTGGGCGCGCTGGGATACGACCTAATGACTGGCAACCCGCCGTTCCGGGGACAGAACCACGCCAAGATCCAGGACAATATTGTGAAGCAGAAGCTGGTGTTGCCCTACTTCCTGAGCCCAGATGCAAAGGACCTGCTCACACGCCTCCTCAAGAAGGAGCCGTCGAAGCGCCTCGGTGCCAATATGCCCAAGGATCTGGCCACCATCAAGAAGCACCGTTTCTTTCGCAAGATCGACTGGAAGAAACTGGCAGCGCGCGAGGTGGAGCCACCGATCCAGCCCATGATCACGGACCCGGAGCTGGCCGAGAACTTTGCGCCCGAATTTACGGAGCTGTCGCTGAGCCCCGTGGTGACGACGCGAGAAGACCCTTGGAGCGGCTTGCCGCCGCCGGCGAGGCTGCCAGATGCTCTGTCCCCCGTCAGGGAAGGTGCTCCGAAGGAGGAGCTCTTTGGTGGGTTCAGCTTCGTGGCGTCGAGCAGCCTTTTGGAGAATGGTGGATTTCTGCTGGCAGCCGAGGCGGCCCGCTAAATGTGCGGGCGAGAAGAGACGGTGAAGAGAATACGCACCCCTGACCATTTAATACCACAAGGGCAAGGCGATGTCAGTCGCACAGAACAGGGTTTTGCATGGGCTAAACACGCATACAAGCGTGCGTTTTGGAAGCTTTCCTAAGATTATAGACTGAGACGATTCATTTTGTTTACAGAAGGGACAGAGGGACCAACGAATGGAAGGGAACGGAATGGTGGCCGGTGTTGGTTGATAGGCAGGGTTTGAACGAGGCTCCCTTGGGTGGACACCTGATATACTTAAAGTTTGTTCTTTTTTTCCTTAAGGTCCCTCCATGGCCGTCTCTGTTTTGTTTTCCAGATCCGGGTAAGTCCAGAAGATACTGGTCACCATGGACGCCAGGGAACAGTGCCACCACTCTCCGAGGAGATGTGAGGTATGATTTTGGATTGCGTTTCCTGGCGTCAACGAGGCGAGATGACATGCCTGGAAAAGTCACATTAAACTCGCTTGTTTGCCGCTGTCACGCGGGAGGCATGCATTCGAGGCATGGAGACCCCAGTTTGCAGTGTCTCCAACAAGGATCCCGTTCATCTTGACGTCTCTCAGGGATCATAAATACCAAGACGAAAGCGTGAAAAAAAAACCCCCCTGATGAGAGAGAGACTAAAGAATGACGGATATAAGCTCAACGCGCAAAGCCGTCTATTTTCTTGATTTGGTCATTTTCATATTGTGCATAGGGCAGCGTCGAGAGCAGCAAAAGCAACCAATGCCTCCAGGCAGACCGGATGGGTGCCCGTATCGAATACGAAAATACGATCAAATGCCGAAACATTCCACGAGCTTATAAATTCGAGACGAAAACAAGTCAGCAACCAGATAGGCAGGTGTTTGTTGAATAGGGTACCCGGCACCTTCGCGGGGCGCAGCTGGCAACAAGGCCAGGAACAGAAACCGAACCGAAAAATCCGCCAAACAAAGTTGGCCGCAGAGAACGAGCGGCACCTGACGCGGCACCCGCGCCGGCTCATCTCGCCAAACCACGCCCAACGAGGCAGGTTCCTGGCATAAGGTTTTCGTCAACTTGGAGGCCAAGAAGCTCCCAAACGGCGCGTCCCAGGTGGGTTCTGACGAGCGAGTCACGGGAATTTCGATTATCTCAACGCAGGACGATCCCGGCCAGGAAGGTGGATCTCACTGACGGGCGGCGGCCGGTTCGACCATTGCGCCGGGCCCGCGCACGCGGTGGTCGTGTTGCGCCGTGTCAGGGAACGAGGCCGTCTGGCAAGTTATTCCGGCAATGAGATCCCAGCCAGCTAGGCGACGTGTTCGTGTTATGCACCAAGACGGTGAGAGTAGATGGTATTGTGCGTGGCCACCCCACCCCAGGTGCCTGCCCATCAGACTCTGCTCCGGTCCGACTATCGGTCGGCAGTTGCGTTCTACATAGCTGTCGATAAGGCCTAGATGGATCCTCTTAGATAGATAGGTAGGTAGGCTAGCAGCAACGGCGCCCGTCGTCGTCATCAACCAACCGGAAACCCCACCGTTTTGTTTTGGATGCCGGGACCGCTAGTCTGGGGGAGGGCGGATCCCAAAGCTGCTGGGCTGGAGAACAAACATTGGAAGAGCCCAGTCTGACAGGGTGGCAGGGAAGCAAGAGTGGCAGGGGCCCGGCGCGCAAGAGTCCGGCGCTAGTCCAGCTCCGGACCCCACCAGCCCGTCTGGCCAGGGGACCTTTCCGCAGGGGACGGGAAATGGGGGATGGGGCCCCAGTCTCGGGCCCTGGGTTGGTCAGCAACAGTCAGGAGCCAGCTGTCCAGGCTTCGTAACACGCAGAGTTTTGGCGGCGGGCGTGCGGTGGGGGCGAGCGACCTCCTCGGGCAGAACATGCCCGACCCCTCCTCAATCGGTTGCGCCCTTGGCCCTTGGCCCTTGGCCCTCTGGCTGCCAACGCCCTCGACGGCCGCGCGTACCACAGCCTGCCAAGGCCGGCGCAGGGTCGGGCATGCAGTGAAAGACAGTCTTCGGTCAAAAGGGACCAGTCAGTCAATCGCCGTACTTTTGTCTTGTCCCGTCCAAACAGGAAGCACGTCTTACATTCTGGCTCTCACCAAGATCTGACATTTCGCTGCGACGTGGGGGTCCATGCTGCAACTTGCAAGAGAGACTCAGTACTTTGATGAGCATGCCTCGAACAACGAAACACTCGTGTCACTAATCTCTAGCTATCAGCAGCTAGAGATGTATTGTGAGAGGCATTGGGTGAATACCTACAAGCAAACCAAAGCCGGGAGGATTCCGGCACTGAATGCTTGTCCCCAGTCCAGCGTTTACGATGGACGCCGGTTGACCGCCCAAGCCTGGGCTAATGTGCACCTGCGACTCCAACAGCTGTGCAATAGCCGTGCCCTGACTGGCTAGCTCGTCACCCCGCCGCAAAGACAGCACGCTGGCCCAGGGGAAATGGGTGGAGAAATTGCTGCCGTCATGCTCAGCTCAGCTCCCGATATAGCATAGCCACAAACATGGGCCCAAAGTACCTTCCCTCTCACCTTCCCTCTCTCAACTACGGGGCACCCACGGCACCCACACTCGGCATAACGATGGAGGGTTGCGCCCTGCATGGACACGCTGCGTGGGGACCGCCGCGCCGTGGCCCGGAACGAGGCAGTGTTCCCTCGCGCTTGTTTCGTGACAGTTGCCGTGGACCGGTTCCAATCCTCTGGACCTGTCACGCAGATTGCACCCCCCTCCTGCCTCTCCCGATGGCGAGTGGCCTTGGCATATATGATGGGGTCCCGCACCGCTATTCCAAAACGCGACATTCCCAAGAGCTGGCACCCCGGCCTATTCAGCCAGGTGGTGCGTGTCACCGTGGCACAGCAGCCCGCCCAGGCGATCGACACTTGTCCATCCGCCCCTTGTTCTCGCGGGGAAGGCTCTCGGATCCGGCCCAAGCAAGGAGAAGCGTGAAAAAAAAAGAAGGAAAAATGCCTCGGAGCAGCGAGCCACATCAAATAAATGCCAAGGGGTGATACCAGACGGCTGGCATCATCCCTGCCTCTTCCCCCTCCCGCAACGAACCTAATTTTCGAGCGCGCAAGCTGCCTCCATGATCACCTTGAGTCGTGAACTGGAACGACCAGATTGACGGGAGCAGGGATACAGTGCCGTTACCCAACAGCGTGGCTCCCTAGCTACCTACCTCCTCATCTCGTTCTCCTTCGCGAAAGACGAAATTGTCTGGTAGGTTTGTAGGTGACCAGGCAGGTAGTACTCGTCCTCCAATGTATATATAGAAGACGCCGTCACTCATCTTGTCAGAGTGTCTATGTTTACACGCCCCTCAACCCCCATTTCGATCCTTCTTTCTACCGGCATCCGACACCCTAAAAGCGAAACAGGCGCTCCTACATCAGCTGTGGCTGGCTAGTCATCGTCCCTCTTTTTTATACAAGTATTACCAGGCTGGAAAATCCGGGCGTCTGCAAACTCGTGCGAGGAGTGCCACGCTCTGTCAGCGAGGAATACCGTTTTCTTGGTAGGTACTGTACATTCGCTTTTTTGAGCCCCTTACGACATTTCCCTCCGTCCTCCTTTGTCCGCTTGCGGGTGGCCAAGCAGGGAAAAGGCACGAGCCAAGCGACGCTAGTCGTCATTTCCTCAGCCTCGAGCCTTCCCCAACCCCGACTCCGAGGAACGGACAGGGGCGTGGATGTTTTTCCTTTTGGGCATCCCTCCCGGCGTGGTGCTTGCTGGTGCTTTCCGCCTCTGCGGCCTTATCTCTTTCCCTGACGGCGCCAAGTTTGGTTGCGGGCTGGCTTGGAAGAGCTGGCATTGCCCACGCCATCCCCTTTTAATCGGCTGGTGTCCTCGCACAAGCACCCTTTCTTTTCCATCCCTTAGCATAACCCGCTACTTCCTCAGCCGCACCTGTTCCCTCTTGCCTCTTCTTCTTCCCTGAGCTGGCTGGACACGCTCGGGTTGATATTACTGTCACCACTGTTGTCACCATCGCGCCAAACATCAACTTGCTTCATAGCCACTGCCTCTATCTGGCACTTTCCTCTTTTTGCGCACTGTCCTTCAGCGGGTTGGACATCCGGTCTCGTTAGCCACGTCGAACTGACAGAGTACAGACAACGTGAAGGAAAAGAGCAACCAATACAGCCGCAACTATGCAGCTCAAAGACTCCATCGCCACGGCAGTGGCGCTGATGTGTGAGCATCTTCCACCACACTTCCCCCTCCCGCCCAAAACCAGCCTCCATTTTGCCGCAAGCCGTGATTCAGCGGGTCGCGAGCAGGGCTAATCAGCCCCGACACAGCAACCATGGCATCGGCGAGCATCAACCTGTGCCCTCCCAATGGCAAGGGTGTCTGCTACAGTGTCGGTGTTCCCAGATCGTCGGCATCAAGCGGGTCCGGCACCATCTATATGCAGATCAAGGCTCCGGCCTCGTTCTCGTGGGTAGCCCTGGGAACTGGCAGTGGGATGGCTTCGAGCAACATCTTCCTTGTGTACCAGGATGGCAGAGGCAACATTACTGTGTCTCCCCGCCGTGGCACGCGCTACACACAACCGCAGCTTGACACCTCGTCGACAGCAGCGCGCCTGCAACTACTGGCGGGCAGTGGTGTCTCATCCGACGGCTCCATGACTGCCAACATCGCCTGCTCCAACTGCCAGTCGTGGAACGGCGGCTCCATGGGCCTCGCAGACACTCAAACGTCGTGGATCGGCGCGTGGGCAGAGGGCAGCTCGCTCGCGACGACGAACCAGAACGCCGGCATAAGACGGCACGACGACACGAGTGTCTTCGCCCTCGACCTGAGCAAGGCCGCCATCCCGTCGGATAGCAACCCCTTTCTCACTGGTGGTTCTGGATCTGGCAACGACAACACCGGCGGCAGTTCCGGCGGCAGTTCCGGCGGCGTATCTTTCGGCTCGACTGGCCCCAGCAGCTTGGTGCTTGCTCACGGCGCCATCATGGCCATCCTCTTTGTGATTCTGTACCCTCTGGCATCCATGGTCATGCCGCTGTTTGGCAAATGGAAGGTCCACGGAGGCGCACAGGTGTTCAACTTCATCCTCATGTGGGTCGGCTTCGCGCTGGGCATTACGGTGGCCAAGGATAGGAGCATGGTGAGTAGCAGCCCAATCTCTGAAGCCATACCGGCAGCAGGCAGATGAAAAAAAGTGAGACGAGACAAACTGACAAAACGGACGACGCAGCTGTTCAACAACGCCCATACGACCCTGGGCGTCATCGTGGTCTGCCTGCTCATCCTGCAGCCGTTCCTTGGGTACGCCCACCACATGCACTACGTGAAGCACCAGCGCCGCGGCCTTGTCAGCTACGTGCACATCATCTGGGGGCAGTCCCTGATCGTGCTCGGCATCGTCAACGGCGGCCTGGGCCTCCGGCTCACGGGCGTCCCCGGCAACTTCATCATTGCCTACGTTGTTGTCGCGGCTGTGATCTTTGTGCTGTACGCTGCGGTAAAGGTCTTTACTATGTTCAGGGCCAAGCGCCGTAGCCAGTCTGGCGACAAGATTGGGCCTTCGCCCCCGACCTCGGCTGACCGCAGGCGGCCGTATCCTTGAGACCAAGGGCCTGGAAAGGGGCTGGGGGACGTGCAGTTCATGTAGGCGAGTGGTGACTCTGAGGAGGTGATTCTGTCTCTGAGTGTCCATAGGACGGAGCGCAGGATGGTTTGCTCGATAAGAGCGACGCCAGAGAAGACAGTCGAGGGTTGCGATACCAGTATACTTTTCTTTTGTGCAGACTACCTTTAGAGAACAATCGAGGGTTGCGATTCAGTATGTAGAAGTCATTTCATAATCACAGTTAACAGAGGGGCGCAGGGAGCCAAATAATAGAAATTGCGAAACGCAGGAGTATTATAATGGTGGCCAAAGGACTGTTCTTTGCTGCTGATGTGCTAGGAAGATCGCTCCATTCCTGGTTGACGTAACACAGCCGTCAAGCGCCCCGCCAGAAAGCACCTTGATAAGCTTCGAGTCACGTGTGCGGAGAGAGCGGCGCAGCTTGTGTGGCCCGTGCTTTCCCGGCTGGAGCTCGGAATAACGGGCGGGTCGAGCACTGGATTGGCTCCAGGACAAGAAAAACCTCTCAAACGCCGACTCTTCCCCCATTGGAATCCTCCACGACGACGACGACGGCACCCACGTCTCTCCGCCCGCCCTCTCCGCCCTCTCCGCGTCCGTTTTGCCAATTGCGCGACTGTCTGTGACCTCCCACACACAATCAATCGCCGCCATGCTGTCCTCAATCTCCAGAGTTTCTGTACGCACCCTCCCCCACCCTCCTTCCTACATCGGCCGATTGGTTCGATGACGCTCAAAAGGCGGTCTATCTGTCGATTTGATTGAATCAAGTGGAGGAAGCATAAATGGAGATCAATGGATGTTGAATGATGCAAGGAGAAGCTGGAGGAAAATGGAGAAAGAAAAACGAGACAGCGACGGCGAGTGGAAAAAAATCAAAAAAATCGACGATGGCGCGTGCGGGGACAAGGCGCCACCAATTGCTCTCCTCGACTCCGCATCCTGAGGAACTAACCGACGTCTTCCTGACAAACACAGAGCCGCAAGGCCGTCTCGGTCGCTGCCAGACTTGTCGCCAGGCCGGCCGCCGCCCGCACCTTCATCGCCCCAACCGTTTCGCGGAGAGGTACGTGTTCCCCCTCCTCTGCCTCGGCACCCACCGCGCCGCTGGCTTTCCCCCTGGTGGATGGCTCGCTCTTCCCGTCGTCGGCTTGCTCGCGGGGGGCAAGCAAGCAGTCAGGCAGGCAGGCAAACAAGGCAATGCAATTTCATCATGGCTAACGCGCAAAACCCCAAACGACAGCCGACTTTGTCCAGGAGCTCTACCTCAAGGAGCTCAAGGCCTACAAGCCCGTGCCCGTCAAGGAGTCGGACGCCCAGGGCCAGGTCGCCACCTTTAGCGTGCCCAAGGCGCCCCAGTCCCCCGAGGAGGCCGACCTGGCCGCCAGCCTGAAGGAGTACGAGAGCATGGCCGTCGAGGTCGAGGGCCAGGACGCCGGCGCCGACGCCTCCAAGGCCCCGGCCGCCGTCGAGGACTGGCTCGTCGAGGAGGAGGAGGAGGACAGCCACGGCAGCCACTAAGAGAAAAAAAAAACATGTTTAATCTTTTTTTTTTTTTTTGTTAACGACACGGGGGGAAACAGAAAACACCAGAGGGGCGGGTTTGGCGTGACCCCGCTCCCTCGGCTCTGTCCGGCCCATCCCCGAGGTCCGGAAGAGAAAGGGGTAGGCCAATGTTGCGGAGAGAAGACACGGGCGTTTTTGCCTCGAAGCGAATGGCGGGGTGGCAATCCCGGGGGTGGTACGGGTTTGGTCAAGACAAGGGGGTGAAGTTCGAGCGGGGGAAGTACCTCAAAAGAGGCGTCTCTCTCTTTACCTCGCCTGTTGATATTTGTTGTTTTCATGCTCACTCCTTAGGCGCGGCCGTCGGCGCCGCACTCGCTCCTCCCCGGTTGTTTGTCCTTGAGGGGGAGGAGCGGGCTTGTATAATACGTGGCAGTTGCCAGATCGAAAAAAATGAATGATTTGACCCTACTACCCTACTTGGTTTGCTTGACGGAGCGTCGTTGGGCATGGTGTTTAAAGTGCGGGCACGAGTGTATGAATTTCAGAAACGATCATATTCCCTGTACTCTCGGCCCTTCGCCTCGCGTGTTGTTGACCGCCAGATCCACCAACGGATCATGTATGTACTTTCACTTTGTTCTTTTTATTATCTCGACACTGGGCCGTACCTACTTGCTTAACCAGGTTCCTATCCGTATTTTTGCCATCATACTAGGCGCATGTGCACCTGGTCCATGCCTATGCACGGCCAGTAGTCTCGCCAGATTCGCAGGCAGGAGGGGGATGATGGGAGGAAACTCGGAGCAGAGCTACACTGCGAAGGAGTTGACACTGGGAAACAAAAGCTCTTCGGGGCTCCGTCTCGATTCGCCTACATACAAGGTATCGAGCAGACAGGCCTTTTCCTTTTTTTGGTGTTCAAAAAAAAAAAAACACGAAACAAGAGTATCAGCGCCTCCATATAGAAGATGGAAGGAAAAAAGCAAATGAAATGGGCACGGGTAGAAGGGAAAACAAAAAGTCTTCTTCCAGGTCTGCCTTTGTTTTCGTGTGCCCTTCCTTCCTCCACCCAGGGCCAGCTCCCATAGTAAATCAGCTGGGCATATAAACGAATATACCGTGTGAAGACATTTTTTGTTGTTTGTGTGTTGGTGGTGGGCGGGCTCAGGTGGTGGGTACACTTTTGCGCAGTCCGCTGTCGTGTAGGATTATGGATAGGCGTTTGTTGTTGACATCTCGCCATCAAGAACCCTTTCTGCCAAAGACGTCGGCGAGTAAAAGGCATAAATCGTATTGTCCGGGGTTCCTAAACGCCTTCCGAATTCCCGTCCAATTACTGAATTGGCAACCAAGAGGGAAACTAGCAAAAATAGAAAATAGTAAAATGCAGGCCGCCCTGACTGAACAATGCATGGTGATATTTCGAATTGCATGAAAGGGGTAAGCGCAGATGAAGACCGACGGTCGGTGAACGGATGAGGGTTGTTTGGAATGATATGCATGCCAGTCTTGCCGACAGATGGGATGGGATACGGTGGGACGGGGCTGTGTACTTGTGTGTGTGTGTGTGTGTGTGTGTGTGTGTGTGTTTTCTTTTTCATTTTTTCTCTCTCTTTTGGGTTGGCTTCTCCTTGCTGCTTTCCTGATCAGTCACTTATTGGTGTCAGGAAAGTGGTGGCGTATGACGTGGTTGGCTGTTAGCTAAATGTCGTCGAATTGCGAGTCGCTGAACATGTGCTCATCATTAGTGGAGGACCGCTCGATACCGCTCATTCGGTTTCCGTTCCCCTTGGAGATGTCGCCATCGTCAACGTCGTCCCAGTCGTTGTTGTCCTTGGCCCTGTCCACGTCGTCCATGTCCTCATCTTCGTGGCCGTACCGATCCTTCATCTGCTCCTCGAGCGTGCTCTCTCCCGTAAAGGTGAATCCCTGGAAGTTGGCCTGGACAGAGGGCGAGAGCGGCGTTGAGGCTCCGTATCCCTTGGCGAGGGCCGCTGCGCGTTCGTTGAGCGAGCCGTTGGCCTGCAGAGCGTTTGTGAATTCTGGGTCGAAGTAGGACACATCCGTCTCGGACTTGAGCTTGGGCTTGAAGGGTGGCGAGATCAACCTCTTCTGTAGGGCATCCCAGTCCACGTCCTTGAAAAATGGATGCTGCTTTAGCTCCTCGGCGTCGTTGGTCGCTCCCAGCCGATGCCTGGGGTTCCTGTTCAGCAGACCCTTGACAAAATTCCGACCGTCAACCGAAAGAGTGTCCCGCGGGAACCTGACCTTGCCGAATGCGATGTTTTTGTACATCTGCTGGGTGTCCTCGGCGTAGAAAGGACTCCAGCCGCAGCACATTTCGAACACGAGCACACCCAACGACCAAAAGTCCACCATCTTGGTGTAGCCGGCCTCGTCCAGCAGAACCTCGGGAGCAAGGTACTCGGTCGTGCCGCAAAATGTGTTTGTCGTGTCGTTCTGCGCCAAGTCGGCCTTGGAGAGCCCAAAGTCGCAGAGGGCGATGTGGCCGGTAGCGTCGAGGAGGATATTCTCGGGCTTCAGATCTCGGTAGACGATGTCGTTGTTGTGCAGGTGCTGAATGGCCAGGATGAGTTCGGCGATGTAGAACTTGGCCCGTTTCTCGTCAAAGCGGCCCTCCTTCTGCAAGTGCCAGAACAGCTCACCGCCAGACATGTAGTCGGTGACCAGGTAGAGGTCGGTCGGGGTCTGGAATGAGAACTTGAGGCTGACGATGAAGGGCGAGTTGGACGTGGCGGTCCGCACCAGAATGTTTCGCTCGCCGACCGTGTGCGCCACCTCCTTCTTCTGCACAATTACCTTCTTTGACAAGACCTTCATGGCATAGATGCGCCCCGTGTCCTTCTTGCGCACCTGGTAGACCTGGCCAAACGTGCCCTTCCCGATAAGCTTGAGGATATCAAAGTCCCTCGGCCCATAGTGCTTGCGCTCCGTCCACTGGTAGTTGACTTCGACGAAGATCTCGCCCGTCGGCGCGTTTTCCGCCATGGTGTCGGCGTGACCAGTGAGCGGGTACCAGCCATGGACGGGCCTGTCCTTGCTAGCCTCGATCTCGACATGACCGAGGAACTCCTCACCGGCGGAGCCGTGATCGTAGATGGTGATCTCAACAAGCATGTTCTTGTCGATAACGTCGCTGTGCATGGTACACCTTGTGTTAGTTGAATGCCCAACATGGTAGCAACAAGACGAGCGGGCAGGTATCAGTGAGGAGCGACATCCACCACCGCGAGTCGACTCGGGAAAGGTTCGACAAAGACATACAAGACTGCCTCGGCGTCCCACTTTGGCCTCGTGAATGATCGCCTAGTTCGGTTCCGGAAGGTGGCATAATCGCTGACGCTGGTGTTGCTGCTCTGGCGACTCCTCATGGGGATGGCCATGGGGATTCTGCCCGTGTCACTTGCTGTACGCTGGATGGGCACACCCCCCATGGGAACGCTCCCGACCGACAAGGCAGATTCGTCCTCATCCTCGAAGGTGCGCGGGCCGCCTGATATAAGCTCGCTCCGCTGGAAAACGGCGACAACGTATGGGTCGCGGCATTTCCGCAGCCCCTTGCCCTCGGTGACCTTGATGGTGAGCTTGCCCTTGGGGGCCGGCACCTGCTCTCCCGACCGGAGGGACGGGGTGCTTGTGGCGGTGCGGTCGATTCCGATTCCGTTCCCGTTTTCCTTGTTCGCATCCTCCTGGCTGCCGCTGCGCGAGGCATGCGCGGTGGAGAGGGAACGGGTCGGGGTCGATTGGCCGCTCTTTTCATCCTCGGCAGCCGTTAGCTTCCTAAGCTGAGCAATGCACGCAGGCTCCTTGAAAGAAGACGCAACACCCTCCACCACGGAGCGGCCGGGAGACGACGAAATGGAAGAAGCACTGCGGAAGTCATTGTATGAGAAGTGGCGGGCGTGCACGGTAGACTGGGTGACGACGCCGGCCAGGGGGTTCTGCAGAGGGGAGTTGCGCCTCTTGGGGAGCTCCAGGCTGCTCGTCTTCTGGCGTAGCAGCCGGGCAGCGGCTGAGGGTGTCCCGGCGCCGTCCCCAGGGCATCCAGCGGCAGGATCGCCGGAAGCGGCGCAGCGCATGGAGCCACGCTTTGATGCGGGAGGTGTGGGATAGGGGCACGTAGATGGCATCTGCAGCTTCGAGGGCTCTAGCCTCTCAAGTGGCACGAGCGGCGGGGCCGCTGCCGAGCACGACTCCTCGAACTCGGGTTCAGTGGGGCTGGAGGGCAGCTGGGATAGGGAACCGGCAGCGTGTGGACTCTGACCGTGACTGGTAACACAGGGCGCTGCGGCAGCTACAGCTGCGGCTTCTCGGGACGCCGAGGGTGTGGCTGACGATAGAAGCTGAAAAGGGGCTAGACGAACCTGACCAAAGTAGCTCATGATGCCCGGCAGTCGCTTGTCATGGAGGTCTGGTTGCGGTGTGGCCACGCCCGAGCGTGGGGTGTCGATTCCGATGTGGTCCACTCCGTCGTCCTCCGCCGTTGCGGCGGTTCTACTCCGGTCGTCAATATTGTCTCCAGTGGCCATGCTGAGTCGGGCGATCTCGGGGCTCGGCACGTGCCGAAGATGGCTGTGAGCGGCAGGAGGAGCAGCACAGGCACATGTACAGGCAGTGCCGAGGAGCTGTTTGGAAGATCGGGGAAAAGGAAAGCGCAGACAGGGCTTGGAGAGCAGCAAATGGCACGAAAATGGGGCTAGATCATGATGACAGCCATGTGTGCTAGGGCAAGGATTGGAGAGTAACGAGCTGGGAGCTGGACCGAGCCGGGGGCGATGTGAGGGGTCGCCACAAGGCCACTAACAAGGGTTGGGCGCGCCAATGGCAGGGAGAGGATGATAGAGCCCAAGGGCGAGATGGAAAAAAGGCTGAGCGGGAGTTTGGGGGAGCGTGGGCCGAGGCGGGATATGCAGCGAGGACGGTGAACCGGAGACGGGATGCAGAGCGATTGTTGAAGGGGCCTTGAAGGGGGCCGAGATGGCGAAGAAAATTTTTATCCCTCTTTCACACTCTGACGACTTTCTCCGACAGGTGCACCCTTGATGCTTGCCATGCGGTCGAGGTGAGGGGGCGTGCTTTCCAGCAGGTGGGGGAGGAGGGATGGCCTGTGTGTGCGTGTGCTGCCAGCTGCTGGCGCGAATTTTGGGAAAAGGCGGCGGAGGGGTCTTTGGGTCTTGGGGGTCTTGGATGGGAAGGATGGGAGGAGCAAGACCAGGGGCTCGGGGTATTTTGGGCCACGATTGACGCCTGGCGGGTGCCGACACTGCCCAGCCAAACTGGGGCCGCCGCTACCCAACGAAAATAGCTGGCGCACCCGACAAAGCTGGATTGAGGCTTTGCCCGCTGTCCAGCGCCCAAGCCCAGCGAGTCAGACCGAAGGGACCTTCGTCTGGGGAGCCAGCCAGCCAGCCACTTTGGATGCTGCAGCCTGAGTGTACCTCGCCCAGGTCGGGAGGCGTAGATAGGGTCTGCACAAGGGCCGCGTCTCGAAGAGTGAAGAGTGAAGTGCAGCCAATCAGTTGCTCTCCCTATACCTCGCCGTGTCTTCATGTTCTCCTTCTGCGAGCCTGCGGTTGACTGTTGCAAAACATGTGCCGGCAGCTCACTGACCAAAACAACCGTGGGCGGCCCATGGGCCCGCGAGACAGGGGTACAACGGTGCAACAAGGCGAAGCAGGCGCTGCACCCTGGAGGGGACGGCCCGACCGGTAGACCGGGGGTGTCTTGAAGTCGAGGCCCAGCTCGTGTGTCTTGTGGCTGCTGTGCT
This sequence comes from Gaeumannomyces tritici R3-111a-1, assembly GCF_000145635.1. Lineage (NCBI taxonomy): Eukaryota > Fungi > Ascomycota > Sordariomycetes > Magnaporthales > Magnaporthaceae > Gaeumannomyces > Gaeumannomyces tritici. The sequence continues at coordinate 3,745,220 of NW_008804549.1, read as the reverse complement.
GTCGCAAACACCGACAGGACTACTCAGGCCCAGCCGAGCTAGGCTGACTCAACCGAGGTGGATGATGGATGGGGCTGGCGGATGTGGTGGTGGGAGTGATGACGATATGCCTCGTTTTGACTTTTCCTGTTTCCTCTTCCTCCAAGCGGAGGCACTTGCCCCTGCCATCCCGCCGACAAGCAAGCAAGACCGCCTCCCGAAGGCTCTCGCGCCACCCTAACGTTTGGCTGTTGTGGTAAAGGATGGCAGCAAGAGAGGGTTTGGAGAAGGGATGGGGCGTGGGGCAGGCGGCTTAGACTCGACTCCAATAGAGGATGGTTTCCAAGTTGAGTAAACTCAGTCACTGGTAACCTCGTCGAACCCTGGCAGCAGTTCACACACATGACACGCCCAGGACACTCCAGGGACGTCGTCATGTGCGTCGCTTTTGGGCATTCGTGAGTGGAGGAGTCGGGTATGCCAAGGCGAGCCCCCAGGTTTGGCACGAGGCCTGGCATCTGCAACCCGAGTCCAGAGCCGTGTTTGTCCGAACCTTGTCTGGTGCACACCCCTCCCACAGCACACCTTGTTCGGCAGCATGGGTTGGGACGGGTTTTGCAATACGGCATGCCGGCCTTCTAGAAGCCTGAAGAAGCCCAAGGAAGGGGGCACTTGCGTGTTCGCGTGGACGGCATGTGCTTGGCCAAAGGTGAAGTGTAAAAGGTAAAAGGAATATTACGCCAACGATGACGGAAGGGAAGAAAAAAAAAAAAAAAAGAAGTGAAAAGGATAACGAGGGTGAAGGTGGGACAGGAAGGTGAACAAGTTAAGCAATAGGCACTTACTTTGACATCATGGCCTGAGTTGCCCGCCTCAGCAGATCAAAGTTGCCTGAGCCGCCGCCGCCCGAGGCCGTGATGGCGGTGGCGGCAGAGTGGTCGACAGCGCCCGTCATGCTGGGCTGTCGGAGCGCGGACGAAGTCGAGGAAGAGGCTCGGCGGATCGTCATCCCAGGAGACAAATGCCAGGCCTCTCGGCGTCGTCAAGGCCGGCCGCCTGGTCAAGTCGGATGGCTGTGGCCCGCTTCACCGGGAGGGGGATGGGAGCAGCGCAGGGCGCGTGCGGGGACGCTGTGCCGGCTCGCCGTCAGATGGAGGCGAGACGGAGTCGACGAGAGCAGTCGGCGACGAGGAACCTGGAAGGCTGGGCTTAGAGTTGCTGGGTATCGATGCGGGAATGGCTGGGCGGGTGGTTTGGAGGGATTGAGGTGAGCGTGGACGATGCAGGTGAGGTGAAGGGCAGATGGAGGGGAAGTTGTGAGCTCACTCCAGCGGGTGGTTGACAGCCTGGAGACGGTGCGCGCGGCCGTGATTCAAGTCTGGCTGCGGCTGGGGCGCCTGACACAGCACGGGAAGAGCCCACGATCGCCGGTGGGGATCGGATTGATGGCACTGGGAAACTGGTCGCTGGCACGCACGACAAGATCAACTGTGGGGCAGGCAGATGCAAACGCGGCGGGCCGCACGCACAGTGTGGCCTTTGTTTGGTCTGATTCGATTGACAACAGCACTAGGAATTGAGGAACGGGAGGGATCAATCACTGATGGGCAATTGGAATCAATGGATTAATTGGAATAAATGGATCAATTGTTAGCTCTCAATCAGGAATCAGGCCTGCGGGCAGGTGCTGGACACAGGGAGGAGAACACGCTGATTGGGCTCCTCTCTAGGCGGCCGCTCAACGCTAGCGTGCTCCAATTCCAGCGATTTTGATGCTGCTAGTACTTGACATGTACCAACACAGCGGGTTTCAATGTCCTTAGCAGCAGGTGCAACCCCCAGTATGCCGCGCTGTCCGGGTCCGAGGTCTCGGTAGGACCATGTCAGATTGATGTGCGTCAATGGCGGCGATATTGCCGTTACCTCGACTCGATGTCTGGTTGTTCTGGTCTCTTGAGGAGGCAGGTACCTAAAATGGAATGTACCTCGAGTAGACTGTCGGTGGTGGAAAACCGGCACAGCCGCCAAAAGTCGAATCCTGGTACCATCAATATTTACTGGCCCTCGACGAGGTGGGCTTACCGCATGCATGCATGTGCATTGGATATCAGCCTGCCAACCGCGGATTGCAGCTGGATCACCTAATTGAAATTCAATGCTATGGAGCTACGGCGTGGATCGATGGACTCGATCCCTAGGTAATCGTTTCAATCCAGCTGGAGCTGCGGCACTGTGGAGCGGGAGCGTCTCCTGGCCACCAGACCGCCGGGTTTGTGCTGCCCTGCCAGCGGCAATCACGTCGAATCCAGAAATGGTCGAGTGTGAGAGCGAATAGCGAATAGCCCAACATGTAGATAGATGCCGCCCCACTCCGTGCCAAGCTGGGACAAAGTCCGCTGCCGTCGTCCTGAGGTGGGTGTTGCGAGCCTGCTGGGCAACCGCCTTTGTTTCCATAAAATCCTCAATCGTTTCCAGGCATCCCCAGCTGGATCTGGCATCGAGGTGTGGCATGGTGTTAAACATGTCCCCTGAACTGTGACATGTCTGTGGTTGCTAGGCTGCAGTGAAGACAAGCCCAAAACAAGCCGTCACTAATACCAGTAAACCCATCTACAGACTTGCTCAACTTCCTGCAAAACGTAAAACGCAAAACACATCCCAGGGTTTCAGGGGCGTGCCCTGTGCCGTTTCCTGTCCCTTCCCCGGAGCGCTCAGGGCGGGCGGACTAGACGGCGCCTACCTATGTACATACACGTATGCAATGCAGGTCGCCTCAATATCTAGGCACTAGGCTGACCTGTCGGCACCTTGGCCGGCTGTGGTTCGCTCGGTCAGCGTCAGCAAGTCAAAAGGTGCTGGCCCGTGCGGCTTCTCCGGTTCCGGGGTTCTAGCCTCTTCGTTCCCTCTGCTCTGCAGCTTTTTGCCAAATTAGCAAAAAACATACCTCCCCAAAGCAAAAGGGAGCCAAGCGTGCCAGCCAAGCCAAGCCGGCCAGTATATATATATATTTTTTTATAATTTTTTTGCCTCCGGACCCCCGGGCTGATAAATTCCTCACGTCCTAAGCTGAGGGATGCTCGCTAGTTAAGCGGGAGGGAGAATGAAAAGAACAGGTCCGGTCAAGGGCTGCAGGCCAGACGCATCTCTCTTACCAGGGGGGGTGGGTTTGGCTCGGGTGGCCCGCCAATAGGCAATAGGGCCCCCGGGGCAGCGCGGACCTGTCGGTGCTCGAGGGCGTGCCAAGACCCACGAGTGACGGCGGCTTTGTCGAGCTCCCCTCGAATTCAGCATGTCCGGCGCGCGTTGTACATGTCACCAACATGCCCCTCTCTTTCTCCCCCGTGCCTCTCTCACTCTTCACCGCAGAATCGTGACCAAGTAGGCAGGTAGCCATCTACTCGCCGAGACAAGCCGCGCCCGCATGTGCATCCCCCGCCAGTCGGAGCTGCCGCTAGTTTGCGAGCCTCTTGTCTGGAGTGCCACCATGATCCGCCCGCAGACACGGGCACGGGCCTTTGGTCACCAAGTCAAGCTCATCATGTCCAGGTCAGCCTGTGCGTTACTGCCGTGTAATCCATGACATCTGCCGTGATACCCTCGGGCGTTCTCCTCTGATATTTCTCCGCCCTGTCCTATTTTGGCGTCTGTCTTGTTTCTCGCTCGGCATGGCAGATCTATGCCGGGTCTGTCTTGCGTCCTCCAGTTTCGGCTCCCACGTCGAGTTTTTATGATGACTGGCTTCGAATCTGGCTGAATCTCGGAAAGTAGGGCCGAGTTGCCTTTTCCTAATTACAAATTCCTATCTGATAGCACCTATAACGGTATCAGCGAGCAACCACGTGTGCGCGAATTGCACGCTTTATCAAACACGCCCGGCTTGATGCTCGCTCTTGTGGATACGCGCTGGCCGATCCATGATAAGACGAGCTGAGAAGTGGCCTAGCTGATGGCCGGGGGATTTCGGTTTCCTGATGCTGATCGACATCGCCTTTCTAGGTTTTCAGGGCTCAACAGAAAGCCGCCATTTTGGGGTGGTACCTCAGGTACATGATAATTAAATTTGGGCCGACCTCGATGCTGTACTACAGCGTGTTGAGCCCTAGCTGGACCTTGCATGGGTGGGCTCTCAATAGCTTCTCTCGACGAGCTCCTACCCATACGGTTCAAAGTTGGTGGCACCGCAGTTAAACCCTTTATGAGGTACTTACTTTACCTCCCTAACTTCAGTCTCGGCTACATCCAGCAGCATCCGGTAATCACCACCTGCCTCCAGTGCCTGCCGTTTGCCGAGACATGGCCACTTCAACACAAAAAAAAAAAAAAAAAAGAAAGGTCCTCATCGTCTACCTCGATGGTGAAACCCCAACGCAATACCAATATTCCGGCCAGATCATGGTCCCGCACTCGCTCCCGTCCTTGCCCAGCACCGTGTTCCACAGGTAAAAGTCGGCGAGCTGGATCCCCGACCTGTCCGCGATGGCCCAGCAGCCGTCCCCGGCCTGGGCCATCACCCACTTGTTGCAGTTGGCCGCCTGCCCGCCCTGCGTCTGGCCCGGCGCCCCCGTCGGCGTGGGTCTCGCCGACGTCGACGTGGTCGTCGGGGACGTCGTGGTGGTTGTGGTGGTGGGCGCGGGAACTCCGGCCGAGACCCCGACGCAGTACCAGTACTCGGGCCAGATCATGGTGCCGCACGCGGCCCCGTCCGCCCCGAGGACCGTGTTCCACGCGTACAGGTCCGTCAGCGGGATCCCGGTCCTGTCCGCGATGGCCCAGCAGCTGTCCCCGGACTGCGCCATCTCCCACTTGTTGCAGTTGGCCGCTTGGCCGTCCTGCGTCTGCCCGGGCGCCTTGGTCGGCGTCGAGCCGGGGCCGGTGGTGGTGGTGGTGGTCGAGCTGATCGTCGTGGTGTCTCCCCCGCCGCCCCCTTCGTCTGGGTTCGGGTTGGTGGATGTGCAGTATGCGTAGTCTGCGGGACGTGGTTGATGATGCTATCAGCAGTGTTCGTATCACTTTACGCCAAGCAGGACTTACTTGGCCAGAGATTGTTGCAGTCCGAGCCTACGGCAGGGTTATACTGGTAAAACTGCTCCTTTGTTATGCCGTAGTAGTCATAGATGTCACTGCATTCCCAGCCAAGGGGGACATCGCTGAACCGTGTGCAGCCTTTGATGTAGCCTTCCTATCATTTGCAAAGGTTGGGTCAGCATACGCGTTTCTGGATGAGCGATCTGAATTTGGGGGCAATCAAGGAGAGCCAAAGAACGCACCCGAAGTTCATACTCATACAGAGGCCCGTCGGGCACCGGCTGAGCGCCGTTGGCGTCCCAGTACAGCTGCGCGCAGTACCTCTTGCCGACCTCGAACCTGCACCCGGGGTCCGACGTGTTGCCCAGGCTAGGGTTCCAGAGCCCCAGCGCCTCGAGCTCGGCAAAGTAGTTGCTCGCGGCCAGGGCGCAGACGCTGCCCAGGGACCCGCCCGACGTGACGTTGGTGAACCAGGCGCCCTCGAGGTAGTGGGCGCAGTCGTCCCGCGTGCCGTCGGCGAGCGGCGAGCGCGTGTCGTTGCGCTCGTACGGCACCATGGTCGAGTCCGGCAGCAGCGTGAACGCCGTCGAGGGGCCCGGGTCCACCGTGGCCGTGCCCGTCCGCGTGGACGAGTGGCCCGGCCGCCCCGGGTACGTGTTGATGTCCCCCACGGGCTGGACGCAGTAGCTCTCCTTGGCAAAGAGGTTGGTGCAGTTCTCGTTGACGGCCGGGTTCAGCGTGATGAAGTCGGGGATGGAGATGCCGTACTTGAGGCTCAGGAGGTTGCAGTACTCGTCCGGCAGCACGTAGTGGTAGCGCGCGCAGCGCGTCGTCGTGCCCTCGGCGACGTCGCCAGGCACCGGCACCGGCGTGGCCCCCGTCCCCGGGCTGCCCGTGATGGTGGCGTTGGCGGGCGGCACGTACTGCCGCCCGGGCGCCGAGACGCACAGCGCCGTCCCGTTCATTTTTGGGAGGTTGTAGCAGCCGAGGTCGATGATGGGGTTCCACGCCTTCAGCTGGGCCTCGGTGATGTTTGACCTGCGGGCTATCGCGGCGCAGCTGGTCTCGTTGGGCTGCAGCGTGTACACCTGGCACTTGTTGGCGATGCAGAGGCTGGTCCCGGGGGCGGGGAAGTCGGAGCACCAAGCCCCCAGGTTGTTGTCGTCGACGAGCCATCCGGTGCCGATGGACTGCGACTGGGAGATGGAGAGGCACGTGTCCCCCGCCTGCACCGCGTAGGTGCTCCCCGCGCAGGTGGGCGTTGGCTGCGCGCCCGTCGGCGTCGGGAAGTCGAGCGTCGAGGTCGTCAGGGGCATGTCGGCCACGCCGCAGCTCGACGTGAGGGACTGGTACAGGCTCATGGACGAGAGGCGCGGGCCCTCGTAGTAGGGCGACCCGGCCTCCATGCGCAGCCGCTTGACGAAGCACAGGTCGCAGCTCGACGGTATGTCGGCCCCGCTGCCCGGCGGGGGCGCCCAGCCAAAGTGCGTGCTCCCCGGGTCCGCGGCCATGGCGGCGTTGCCGATGACGACGTTGCAGAAGCGCCCCGAGTCCCTGAGGCATGTGAGGGCGAAGAGGTGGCGGAGCAGGTTCGGGATGACGCGCACCTGGACGGCCTCGGGCTCCGAGTCCTTTTCGGCCGCGTTGAAGTAGTCTTGCCACTCCTCGTCACGGCAGCTGCTGACGACCGAGCTTTCGTACTGAGCCAGGAAGTCGGCGCAGCCATCTGTGCACGTCCGGTTGAGAGTGCTTTCAGCGTAAAAGTACCCCTTGAGCAGCCTGTTTGCCATGGGGTTGCAGACGCTCGTGGAGACCTCCTGTGATAGAGCCGCTGCGCATCCCTGGGAGAGATACGATGGCAAGGTTCTGTTGGGCACAATCTGCCAGGCCATCGAGCCTGAAAGTATGGACAAGATGAGCAGTTGCGAGGCAATGAAGTGCAGGCATTTTGCCGCCCTCGCCGTTGTCCGTGGTAGCATGGCCTCAAGAGATAGGGCTGCCTGAAGCGGGAGTGCTAGTCACCGTTGAGACGCAGACAAGAATACAGACGAGGAGCCTGACCTGTGCCGACAGTGGTTGAGAAGGGAACTCAAAGACCCTTGGCCGACAGACAGACTTCGTCCGAATTTCAACGACCAGAGAGAACACCAAGAGAGCCCGCGTATAAGCGGGGGATCGACACGCCAAATCTAGAAAGAGGTTGCGTTTTCTCTCATTACCTACCTTTAGCCGATCGTTTTGATGACTAGGAGAAGGATGCCATCATCGGTTGCAAGCCATATAGCCGTGTCTCATTATATGTGCTCCTACCTGGTGTAGGAGGGTGGCAGTATTGGATTCTTGCTGACCACGAGGTTGCTATCCCCCGCGTCTAAGATCATCAATCACATCACGTCCAATATTCCCCTCACCTACCCAGGAGCTCGAACTGATTATCGGGCCCAGACACCAGCGATTGTGCTAGCCTCACGCTGTATCACATCGCGGCCAAGTATGACCGAGGATGAAACAAGCTCCTATTTCGCGCATGAGTGGTCGGTAACAAGCCTTCTTATCACCCGCGCTTGCGGTTTGTGGGGGTTGCGGAGTGTAGTATTCGCAAGAGGCACAGCTCTGACCAGGAATAAAGATGGTGTGGTGGCTTAAACACATCGCCTCCACGAATCACGGCACTATCACACTGGCGCTTACGGCCCCTCCCACTTCTTATACTAGCCGGTGATAAGAAGTTCTCGTGGAGGTGAGCGGAAATTTCGGCACGGGCCTTGGCGAAGGGCCGGAGTGTGCAGCATGCCTCAGCGGTCCGGCTGATGGCTGCTTAACGGGAATAAGCCCATGTCGTGTCACCCCGGAATGGGCAGAGTGATATCTGCCGTGGTTGCATTATTGGATTGGACCGTCGTAGCTCAGAAGTCACAAGGCTACGACTGTTGGTGGCTGATGTGAGAGACATAGATATAGAGCCGAGATAGCTTGCGCGGGGTAAAGGCCTCGACCCAAGCTATCGAATCAATAGTGGCGGGAAAGGGCGGCTCAGGGGCAATGTAACCATGTTGCGACTGTGGAATATCATCACATCCATTCTCAGGCAACGATGCCCTCGAGAGGGTAGCATCGTCGGATTCTTCCTAGATGAGGGCACATATCTCCGCTGATGAGATAGTTATCACCGAGGTGGGGGGGACAGAAGGGCGGTGCAGAAAGGCATGGATGTGCGTCTGGCTGTTTGGCAAGATGCTCCCTATAACAGCCATGTGATTTGATAGCACGAATACAGAGTCGATAATAATGGTGCGCCCACCGGAAGCACTTTGGGGATCAAACAAAGGTTATCTTATTTGTCTACCTCCCCAGACCTGACCAGAGACAGCTCAGTCGTTCCTGGTCCCAGGGGCATCACCCAGGGACTCAAGGGACACTCGGCTGTTCTGCCTCAGCCATGAGCTCTCCTATATCCGGCTGGAGGGCATACAGCTCGGCCGACATGCGTAGGCGCATTTTTGCCCTACTTGCGCTAGTCCTGCTTGCACATGCGGTCATAGCTCTACCCCACATACCGGGAGAACGATATGGAGATCCTCATACCCAGAAACATGGGAAGGCACCTGCAACCTGCCGAGCAGAGACATCGTGAGTAGGAGCCGTCTTTGGTTGGCCTAACAAAGCAAGCTGTATCTGGAACACTGACCGAGAACCGCTTGCCAGCGTCCTTGACTACGGCGCCAAGAAGCGTGAGGAGTATCAACTCCCCGTCTGTCCCTTTGCCAAGGAAGAGTCGTCAGAAGCCAGCATGAGCCTGACGACTCTAATGGCAAGGCAGTCTGTCAACGATGATGACTACTCGTGTGGACCGGAAAGGCCATGCAGGAACAGTAAGGACTCGCTTTACCGCAGCCCCAGTTCGCCTGGCATGACAGGACGCCCACTTACACGGCTGCACATCTCAGAAGCCTGCTGCCCCAAGGCAACGCTGTACTGCAACTACGGGGAAAAGTACTGCGGGACGAACGGCCAGAGTCCAAACGATGTGTGCTGGTCAAACTGCAATGCCAAGGCCGAGTGCGGCGAAAATTCTGACCCGCCTGGCAAGAAATGCCCCCTTAACGTCTGCTGCTCAGAGTGAGTCTGCTCAACATTTGCGGCTTTCTAACCGTTGCGGTCCAAAGACTAACGCAGAGCCTGTTTCTCATAGGGTACATGTAATCCTCTTTGACGCGCTTTATCTCTGCCCCTTACTGACTGACTGACAAACCAACGTCCATAGTACGGATTCTGCGGCACCGCGGCGGACTTTTGCGGCAAAGGCTGCCAGAGCAACTGCGACAAGCCCACCCCCAAGGGCTCATCAAGCGACATACAGAAGAGGGTCATTGGGTACTATGAAGGATGGGCGCACGATAGAAAATGCCAGGACATGGTCAGTCGAGCCCACCAAGCCGGCAATAGAGTAGAGCTCGAACCCTCGCCTGTCCCTGTGTGCTAATCCGGTACCACATCATTACAGGACTTCAACAAGATCCCCGTCGGCGCCTTCACCCATCTCTACTTCTCCTTTGCCTTTATCACGCCCGGCGATTTCAACATCGCGCCCATGGACGATCTGGACCCGGAGCTCTTTACCAAGTTCACCGAGGTCAAGAAGCGCAACTCGGGCCTGCAGACCGTCGTGGCGCTCGGCGGATGGACCTTCAACGACCCCGGCCCGTTCCAGACGGTGTTCAGCGACCTCGTCGGCAGCAAGGAGAACCGGGGCAAGTTCATCGAGAACTTGTTTGCCTTTATGCGCAAGTTTGCCTTTGATGGCGTTGACTTTGACTGGGTTCGTGCTGCCGTTGTCGCCCTTGTGTAGGCTGTACCTTGTAGCTGACCACCCATGTCGAATATCCTCGATAGGAATATCCTGGCGCAGACGACCGCGGCGGAAAGCCAGATGACGGGAAGAACTTTGTAACCTTCCTGAAAGAGCTAAACGACTACAACAAAAAGCAGACAAGACACTATGTTGTGTCCTTCACGGCTCCCACCAGTTATTGGTACCTGAGGCATTTTGATCTCAAAGTCGTCGATTATGTCGACTTCGTCAACGTTATGAGTAGGCTTACCTGTTTTGTATTGATGTCCTCGCTGCCTAGCTTTTGTTGACTAACCCCGATCTGTTCGTGTACCGACTAGGCTACGAGTGAGTTTTCCCCACCGACGAGTATACCAGCCACCGTTCGGCAACTGACAAAAGCCCCCTTTCTGCTCTAGCCTCCACGGTATCTGGGACAGGGAGAACCCCATCGGGAACAACGTCCTGGCCCACACCAACCTCACAGAGATCAAGATGGCGTTCGAGCTGTTCTGGCGGAACGACGTCCCCCCGAGCAAGCTGAACCTCGGCTTCGGCTTCTACGGGCGCAGCTTCCAGCTCTCGGACCCTTCGTGCTACAAGCCCGGCTGCAAGTTCAAGGGCGGGGCCGCCCCGGGGCCCTGCAGCAAGAACTCGGGCACGCTGACGTACCGCGAGATCCAGCAGGTGATCAAGGACAACAAGCTGAAGCCGTACCACCTCAAGGAGGAGGCGGTCAAGTACATCACCTGGAACGGGGACCAGTGGATCTCGTACGACGACGAGGAGACCTTCCAGGCCAAAATCAAGTGGGCCAACGAGATTGGGCTCGGGGGGATGCTGATATGGGCCGTAAGCTACCTACCTACCTACCTACCTACCTTTGGCTTGTGATATGGAAAACTTCCCCAAGATGCACTTGGGACTCACTGCTGATCCAATCCATCCCACAAACGCACAGGTGGACCAAGACACGGACGAGCTGGAGGCCCTCTCGGCCCTGCTCAAGCCCAAGACCCTCAAGCAGTTCCAAAAGGCCGGGGGGAACGCCGCGTACTGGGCCGACGCGACGGTGCCGAGCTGCTACGTGACCAGCTGCGGCGGCAAGTGCAAGGCCGGCTTCGTCAAAGTCACCACGCAGCCGTGCGGCAGCAGCGACTGGAAGTTCCAGGCCACCGAGGACGACAGCCAGCTGTGCTGCCCGATCCAGGGCGCGCCCAACCCGAAGGACTGCACGTGGAGGGGCGGCTCCGACACGGTCGCCACCTTTTGCAACGGCCACTGCCACGACGACGAGGTGACGATGCAGCTGAACCGCTGGGGGGACCACAGCCAGTACTGCTTCGACGGGAACAAGGCCTACTGCTGCAAGAGCCCGCTGGGGCAGGAGAACAAGGTATGATGATGGGACGTGTGGCAGGGTGGATCCAGGTACCCCCGTTCCTATCGAGTCCTAACCGTGCCGCTTTGCTTCCTCAGTGCTACTGGGCCGGTGTAGGCCAGAAGTGCAACGGCGACGACGTGCCCATGACCTTTTCGGGGACCTTCCTCTCCACCCTCGCCGACGTCGTGGGCGCCATCGTCAAGGTCTTCGGGCGCGCCGTGCCCCTCGTCGGCGTCATCGGCACCCCTCTCTACGCGGTGCTCGAGATCCTCGACATGGAGCTCAACAAGTACTACTGCTGCCCCAAGGACGACGCCGAGAACTGGGAGGACTGCCAGTGGTACGGCGACGTCGACTCGTCCGACACGTGCTTCGACAACCACTGCCCCGTCGACGCGCGCTCGGTCCAGCTGACCGACAGCCCCTACGGCCTCGGGGAGAGCTGCGCCCCCCGGCTGGAGCGGACCCGCGTCTTCTGCTGCAAGCCCAAGAACGGCAAGTCGGCCTTCCTGCCGGTCCCGCTACAGAACTTGTTTGCGAACCCGCCCACGGGTGACGACGTCGACACCGAGTTCGACCTCAACATCGACGACACGTGGGGCACGGGCACGTCCAAGACGCACGACGACGGCGACGACCCCGGCGACGCGGCCTTCAACTTTTACGTCATGGCCTCGCCCGACGAGATCCAGATCTCGCTAGACAAGCGCGACGGCAGCCACTGGGACGTCTTCAACTGCCACGAGACGGACCTGCACAGCGAGGCCCCCCAGACGGTCAGGATGGCGTGCGTGGACGTCTCGGAGGGCAGCAACTGCCACAAGATCGGGCTCGGGCACGGCGTCCCGGGGACGATCCTCGAGATGCCGCCGCGGTGCGGGCCCGGCAAGTACGCCGTCGCCGTGAGCATGGCCCCGGCCGCCGACCAGTCGCTGCCCAAGCGGCTGGTGAAGAGGGCGCTGGGCCACGTGCCCGTCGTGTACGACCTGACCTTCGACTACGACTTCAGCCGCGTGCCGCGCGACCTCGGGGACACGCAACTGCGCATCGACTTTAGCAACCAGGAGAACTACTGGGACGAGGTTGTGGCCGCGGCCGTGTCTAAGCGCAGCGCCAAGCGCCAGTTGTCGGACGGGGAGTACCGCGGCAACCACCGGCGCTGGCTGCAGGACGAGTGGCGCGACGACTTCCACGGGGCGGGCAGCGGTGGCGGCGCCGGCGCCGGCGCGCTGTCGAGGGACGAGCTGCACAAGCGCTGGTTCGGGAGCGACGTCCTGGCCTGGCTGTCGCGGATGTTACAGCCTAAGATCAGCCGCGAGTTCCGGCACGAGATCAAGGAGGACTACATCCTCAAGATCCTCGACGACTCGGTCGAGTGCGGCAAGGGCACGCCGCTCGAGTTCGACGCTTTTATCCGGGCGACGGCGACGGCGTCAGTCGACGTCTCAACCAGCTTCGGCATGACGCTCACGGCCGTCATCACCAGCGGCGGGCTCGACGTGACAGGCTCCTACCTGACCTTCTTCAACGAGGGCCACATCTCGGCCGTCCTGCGGCTCGAGGCGCTCGCGTCCGTTAGCTACAGAAAAAAAGCCCGCCTGGCCAACATACCCTTCCCGGGGGCCTCGTTCAGCATCTCGGGCATCGGGACCATCGGCCCGCAGCTCAACCTCTACGGGCAGGTCGACGTGGGCCTGACGGTGTCGGCCGAGTTCGAGACCACCATGGACATCGCGTCCTGGGAGGTGCGCCACACCCTCCCCTCGCCCGACGGCGACCACGACCCCAAGGAGGTCGACACGGCCGACTACGACGACACGGGGTCCTGGGAGGGCCTGCAGAAGCCAAAGGTGTACGCGGGCATCCTGGCCCAGGGCGACGCCAAGGCCCACCTGATCGCCTCGGTCGACTTCGGCATCACCTTTGCCGAGCGGTGGAATCTCGACGACGCCAGGGCGTCGGTCGTGGCCGACGGCTGGATCGGTGTCAAGATGGGGGTGGGCAAGAGCACCGAGGTCGACTGCCCCTTCACGTACGGCATGGAGGTCGGCGCCGACCTGTACGCCGAGGTGGTCTCGCCCAGCATCTTTGGGTGGCGAGGCGCCAAGTACGACCTCCCCGGGCCGAAGCCCAAGACCCTGATCGACGGCGGCACATGCCCGGACCTCAGGTCGGGCGATCCCATCAAGCGCCGGGGCATCGGCGCTGGCGGCCGCCACTGGCCTCGGGAGAGCAACACAAGCCACGCCGGCATGTCGCCCGTATCGGGACAGGTGCGGGGCCTGCTCCCGCGCGAGCCGGGCGTGCTGTCGAAGCGCGCCGAGCCCTTCGGGCCCGTGTTCCACGTTGGGCTCCAGGACCTCCTGTGCCCGCTAGACGACGACGAGCTCGACGACAACCCCGCAACCGAGTGCGAGACGGCTGGGTGGGAGGACGACGAGATGGCGTCGGACCGGCTGTCGCTGGTCAAGCGGGACAGGAAGACTCCCACGCCCAAGTCGTTCTGCAGCGGGGCCGGGGTGGTGGTCTACAGGCCGCCCGCATACCACACCTCGAGCACGCTGCAGAACGACTGCCCGACATGCGTCAAGTACGGATATGCGAACCCTGGCAACTGCCTCGACTTCACCTTCACCACCATCAACGCGCCGATCCAGAACACGAGGCAGTACCAGACCGAGCATGTGCTGGAGATGCAGCTCCTGGGCGACTTCTTCGAGTGGGTGCGTCAGACGCAGCGGACGGGCAACAACTTCCCCAACCCGCAGACGGCGCAGACTGGCACCGTCGGCTTCTGCAACTACCTCAAGGGTTACTGGTACCAGCTGTCGGTGGCCGCGCGCAACCAGGTGGGCGGGAGGGACCCGATCGACCTGGTGGCGGCCGAGTGGCCGAGCACCGACAACGCCGCGACCAAGGACGAGTTCATGCTCGTCGACAAGGGCGTCAACAACTGCAAGGGCGCCATGTGGGGTCAGGGCGCCATCCGGCGCGACAGCGTCATGAGGCGCTACATCGACAACGCCAACACGCGCCAGAAGGCGTTCCAGAACCTCAAGGACTGCATGATGGCGCTGCGGTACATGCGAGACCCCATTGTCAGCAACACGCTCCTGCTGGAGAAGAACCGGGTGCGGGACCGACTGAACAACCTCGACACCAACGTCGTCGCCGGCCTCGTCCGGCCGGGCTACCGCGCCTGGCAGCAGCAGGGGCTGTCGGGCCTGTGGGACACCTTCATGCACGACCGGGCCGTGCAGGCGCGGACCAAGGCCGAGACTCACATCAGCACCTGGCTCGGGGAGTTGATGACCAGGCACGCCAGCCCTGCCCAGAGACAGCAGGCCCAGCAGGGGGGCAACTCGCCGCTGATACAGGCCAACGCAAGGTTTATCGCAAAGCTTGATAGGATGCAACAGGAGTGGAATGCTCAGGGGCAATGGGTGCCTCCCTTTTAGGGGGCCAGCCGCTTTCTTGGATGAATGCCTGCTCATGGAGGGAGACACCTTGGTGAGATTGACGAGTGATCTTGGCGCGCCTGTACCGTCTTGTCAACCAGGAAGTTCTTGTGTCTATTGATTGTAGAGTCTTTGATGGATTTTCAAGTTGATGGGGATAAATTATTGTCGAAACCGCGCAGGCGTGTAGCCCCTGCTTTATTATTTAGGCCTGTGAGCTGGCGGGATCTTGACCGTCCGGCTCAAGCATCGACGGCGCTGACGTTATCCAACAAGTCCACCTCCAAGAAGACGGGTGTTTCCTCCGAGATGGAACACAGTCTCTCCATCGTATCCCGCTGGGGCCTCCACCCCGAGACGCACTGGAAAACAAGCCTCGCCCGCTGTGATTCCTCTTGGGTAAGTGTCCGCGCCCACTGCATCGCGACTCCGGGCCTGGGTATCGCATTGGGCGCCTGGAACGCGACTAGCCAGCGGCCAAAGGCCGTGCTGTCCTCTCCCGCCCCCAGCTGCGCTCCATCCATCTCGAATATCAGCTCGAAGTAGAGCACCGCGTTCTCTAGGACCGGCATTCGCCCGAGCGCTCGGGACCAGCTCGCGAAGAGCAGCTGGAGTGCGTCGTCGTTGGGCACACAACGGTGGCCGTCGCTCTCGGGGTCGGGTCTGGGGATGAAGTACCAGCCCCCTGTAGGCGTGGACGTCCCTAACTTGACGCTGATGTTCTTGAGGTTTGGCCAGGAGGGAAGGGCGGACGACTTGGTGCTGACTGTTGTTCCTTGTCCGGCAGGCCAGAATAGTGAGCCGTCGAAGACACCACAGAGATCCAATGTAACAAGGTTGTTGGACCACGTTCGGAGCGCCGCGCCAAGGGGGTCTGCTTTGAGCTCCGCTCCCTGGTCTGCAGGACCAACCGTGGCGTCCGACGCGGTCCTGGTCAGATCTGGGAAGACGAACCGTGGATGCATTTGCACAGACCACGGATCCTGCTCCTCGATCGAGAACAACGCCTCTCTCAGTGATGACGGAGAGCTCGCGGCCCTCTTGAGAGCCCTGGCAAGTTCCTGCCTATCGTCGACGTGCTGAGCTAGGTTTGGTTGGGCATCCGATGGTACCTCCAGTATAGCAGTCATATCCAGCTGGCTCAAGCCGGGCAACCATTTCGCCAGATCCAGCGCCGTCCGCATGGCCAAACGCCCCCTTTCCATAGAAAGCCCCAACACCAGGTGAGAAATACACGTCACGGGCGACAGTGCTTGATGCTGCGCCGTTGAAGTGCTGGTGTCGACATCATCCAAGATCCGGACACACTGGCGCAGGTTCTTTTGCTTTTTCTTGGTCTCGACACGCGATAGGAGTGGCACGATCTGGAGCGTGATCCCTTTGGACCGATCGTCCGCATTGCTTGGCCCGGCAGTGCCATCATCAACTCGGTTTGCCAATACCAATGCGCCAAAAAGTTTGGCTAAACCCTCAGTGAAGCGTACATTCGCCTGCATCTCTTGGCTGCCACTTCTGCTGTCTGTCGATGTGGCAGGCAGGTCCAGGTTGACGGAGAAGTGCAGAAAACGTAGATAAGCCCGACGTCGAGGGTCAGTGATGACAACTCTCTCAAGCGTCTCCAGGTCGTCATCGTGGTTGGTGATCCTGATGTGCTCAAAGGTGCGGCGCTCAACGGCGCGCTGCCACTTTGCAGACAAGGTCGCCAAGGCGGCTATCCTACGAGCGTTGGGCCATTCGCCGGCGATGAATTGAACGATTCGCTGGATGACTTCCTCGTGAAGCGTTTCCATTGTTCCGATAGCTGAGTTCTCGGGCTGTTCAGATGGCGTCGTGATTGAAATCGCCCAGCTTCTCGATGGAGGCGATGGATGTGGGAGGAGGCGAACAACCGGACAGTCGCGTCCCGGCTTGAGATTGGCAGGCTTAAATACCAGTCCTAGCCGTGAGCCATCGAGGGAGTGGTGTGTTAATGTGACATCCCTACCCACCAGCGCATGCGAGAAGCATCGTCCAGGCGGCCATGTTGGTGCGACAGAGAGCTGTCGCCACGCCTCGGTGGGATTTTATTCACCACAGCCACAACGTGCAGAACCCTGGCCTTTTATGACCGTATGTAGCATGGAGTGGCACGAAGGAAAGGTAGACATTTAGTAGGCTGATGCCTCTCGTGGATGAGGCTGCCCAATAATGTCGTTACCAGCCGCTGCGATCGATGGGCTCGTCCTGTGATTTTGGCAGCCACGGTTGGCTGACAGAGCCAGGAAGCAGCTACCAAATTAGGCAGATCGCGCGCTGATACGGCGCAGTGGGGCCTCAGAATTGAGCTGGTCCGTGTGTGGGATGGCGCTAGCCCAGCCATGTCTGAACGGACGCGCTCAATGCCGTTGCAACCGCGGCTTGTTCGGTTGACCTCGAATCAGTCATTCGTGAACCAGAAAGCCTCCATCTTTATCACAGTAGAAACAACAGAGACAGCGAGGAAGACGCTTCTGGCCCTTTCTCCCCCCGACCTGTCTGATCATATCCCAAATCCCAAATCCTCAAAGCCAATGGCTCCAGACAGAGGCACGCGTTCCAGAGGCTCCCCTACCGCCTCCTCGGCCTTGCTCGCCCCCGCGGCCGAGCCCAGAGCCACAGAGGACCATGGCCAGGACGTGATCGAGGGCCAGAGCTTCACCTTTCGTGGTGTTGCCGTTGGCATCGTCATCGGGATCGTCCTCGCCTTCTCCAACATGTACTTTGGGCTGCAGACTGGTGCGGGTTCCCCTTGTCGCCCCTCTAAGTGTGAAATGTGGAGGCTGTCGTCGGCCATGATGATAACAGTTGAAACCACAGGCTGGATCAGCACCATGACAATGCCGGCTTCGCTGCTGGGCTACGGCTTCTTCAGGACGCTCTCCCGACATCTCAAGCTCCCCTTTACTCCAGTGGAAAACGTGCTTGTTCAGACCGTCGCTGCATCCGTCGGCATTGTGCCCTTAGGAGCTGGGTTCGTTGGCGTGGTCAGTACTATTATCGCCAAACCTCTGTAACAGTTGCTGACATCGACAAGATCCCTGCCATGAACTATCTGCTCCTCCCAGAAGAGATGGGTCCCTTCAAGTACGTCGCCAGCTCTGCTGCGCATCCTGCTCTCTGAATCGATGCCGACTGACCCTCATTTGCCTGTTTTTAGGATGACGACATGGCAGTCAATCGTCTGGTCTCTCGGTCTATGTTATTTTGGCTGTGTTTTTGCCGTTTTGCTGTATGTTCTCCCCGCCATTCCTCGTAGCCTCAGCCCCTGACTGATCCCGACACGCGATTGCCACGACCTCAGTCGGCGTCAGGTTGTCATCAAGGAGCGCCTGAGGTTCCCCAGCGGCTTTAGCACGGCAGTCCTCATCGGGGTCTTGCATGGCCAAACCCCCAGGAAAACCGAAAACGGCCGACCAGACTCCTCGGGCGGCTTTGCGAGCCTCGCGGGTCAGCCGAAAGGCCTTGCCGTGCCCGGTACCGATGATGCGAGCGAAGAAGCGACTCCGTCCCAGAGTCAGGAGTGGAAGGCCAACCTGCGTCTCCTCTTGATCTGCTTCTGCATCTCGGGCGTCGCCACCGTAGCAACCTATTTCCTCCCCGTCCTCCGAAACCTGCCCGTCTTTGGCTCCGCAGCCGCAGCCTGGCTTTGGACCCTCAACCCAAGCCTCGCGTATGTTGGCCAGGGAATCATCATGGGCCCTAGCACAACTATCCACATGCTCATCGGTGCCATCGTGGGCTGGGGCATCCTTTCGCCCCTGGCTAAACATCAGGGTTGGGCTCCTGGCTCGATTGACGACTGGGAAAATGGGTCCAAGGGCTGGATCGTCTGGACTTCGCTCTCCATAATGCTGGCAGACGCCATTGTCAGCCTCGGCTTCGTTGCCACCAGCTCTCTGTGGCCCGTCGTCCGGCCGCTCGTGGGTCGTTTACGCTGGTGGAAACCCGCCGATGACGAGACGTCAGGACAACGCGGCGTCTACGCACCAGTGGGCTCATCCTCAGCGCCGCAAGCCGAGGACCAGGACGGGAACGATGCTGCTTCCGACAGCGCCGACGACCAAGCGCGCGACTGCCCTCCGGACCAGGACATCAGCCCTCGCTTCGCCTTCATTGGGCTGCCCATCTCTATGGTCTTCTGCGTTGCCGCCATCCGCTATGTCTTTCAGGATATCGTGCCGCTCTACGCCATCGTGACAGCCGTCTTGGTTGCTATTCCCCTATCCGTCATTGCGGTCAGGGCCATGGGCGTCACGGACCTGAACCCGGTGTCGGGCATTTCAAAGCTGGCGCAGCTGTTCTTCGCCCTCGTCATCCCACGGTCCAACAAGGCGGGGATTCTCATCAATCTCGTTGCTGGTGCAGTTGTGCGTTTTGGACTTCCATCCCCTATCACACCCCTTCAGAATGACGTGCTAAAAATGATTTGGCAATCTCACTTCGCAGTCCGAGTCGGGCGCCCTCCAAGCTGGAGATCTGATGCAGGATCTGAAAACCGGCCACCTCCTGGGCGCCGCTCCCAAGGCCCAGTTCCTAGGGCAAGTCATCGGGGCCACCGTCGGCGCTGTGGTTTCGGCGCTCATCTACAAGCTCTACACGAACATTTACGAGACCATCCCAAACGATCTTTTTCAGGCCCCCACCGCGCTCGTCTGGATTTTCACGGCAAGGCTGGTTGCTGCAGGCAAGGGCCTGCCGCCCATGGCCACCGAGTTTGCAACTGCTGCCTTTGGACTGTTTGCTGTAATAACCGCCATCAAGATGAGAAACCCGCGGGCGGCTTACCTGCCAGGAGGGCTGGCGGTGGCTGTCGGTAAGTTGTTCATTGGGTTGGTATCTTGGTATGTCGCGTCGACTAACATTCTGCCTGTCTCCACGCAGGAATGTACAACGTGCCGTAAGTATCTTGAATGACTTTGGGTCACCTCTCGCCCCTCGAGAACCCAAATCGACCCTTGCTCACCTTCGGCTCAATTATAGGTCTTTTACTCTGGCCCGGACCGCCGGCGGTCTTCTCTGCTGGTACTGGAAGACTCACAGGGGTCGCGAAGACACGCCTTTGATCATCCTTGCATCGGTATGGCCACCTCCCTGCCCACCTTGTCTCCTGGCTAATAAATACTGATTCGATCCGGCCGGACTTCAAGGGGTTCATTCTCGGCGAGGGTTTTCTAAGGTACAATCCATCTTCTCCAGTCACATATTCTCTATCCTGTGGCGGCATCGCTGACTCTTCTTCTAGCATCGCCAATCTGCTGATGCAATCATTCGTGCGTACCCTATCTGAACATCACCATTGGTGAAAGCAGCTAACGCGGGACTCGACAGGGTGTGCCGCATCTCTGAGCATCATCATATCTAAGTACCGACGATACGCCTACGTCAGTAACAGGAGCTCACCACAGCGTACATCTGCATAGATGCTAAAAGATTAAAACCTAGTAAATATAATTATTTTCCTATAAAGTTATATATTCTTTTATTTTTCCTAGTATTTTTCTAGTGTTAGGGAGCAAGTTTTAAGCCACGCTTAAACTACCACTAATTTTTGTATGTAAACAGCTTACTACTACCAAATAGCCACATCGTAAACCCAAGCGTGGCCCGTGGGGCCGGCACAGAGCGTGCGTGCAGGCAAGTCAGATAGAAGTGAGATGACGGGATCAGGTACCGACGCCTGGAGGGGGGCACGGGACAATGAGACATGACTCTGCTACTTGCCCATCTTACTCAGATAGCCCTTGAAACCGATGTTTTGGAGATCCCTGTCTTTTGCCAACACCGCATCCTCCATATCCAATTGATACCTCCTCATGTGGTCCTGGTACTTGGGTATGAAGGATCCGATTATCCTGATGGCCAGCAGGGCCGCATTGGTCGAGTTGTTGATGCCCACCGTGGCAACAGGAACCCCCCTGGGCATCTGTACGATGCTGAGCAGACTATCCATCCCGTCCAAGTGGGTTGCCTTAACAGGCACCCCTATAACGGGGATCGGGCAGTGCGACGCGAACATGCCAGGTAGGTGTGCTGCACCACCTGCCGCGGCAATGGCGACCTTGATACCACGGCCGGCAGCCTCGGCGGCCACGTCGAGCATCAAGTTCGGCGTTCGGTGAGCCGAAGTGATCCTGACCTCGAAGGGAACACCGAATTCCTCGAGCACGGCCAGGCCCGCTTTCATGACGGGCAGGTCCGAGTCGGAGCCCATGGTCACAAGGACGAGAGCACCGGGCGACGTCGGCCCTCCTGCAGTGGCAGGCGCTGGCTGCTGCGGCCTCAGCTGTGAAGTCGCCGCACTCAGACGCTCCTGCCTAATGGCGTCTGCGAGTTCCATCAGTGGCGCAGAGTGGCGCTCCAGGTCGACGACACCAAACTGGCCTGTCGTCGTGATATGGCCAATCTTCCTCCCCGGTTTGCTTGCTTTGCCGTAGAGATGCACATACACGTCCATGCTGTCGCCAAAGGTCTTCGCCGCCGCGTTGACGAGCTTTTCGTGTGACTTGGGCCCAGCGCCGCCCAGGATATTGATCATGATGGCTGACGGTACGCGCGGGGTCAGGCGCTCGGGCAGCGGTAGGTCCAGGAGGGCGTAGAGCTGGGCTTTGTACTGGGAGAAATAGGGAACGGCCTCGATGGTGTAATGGCCTGAGTTGTGCGGGCGCGGGGCAACCTCGTTGACCAGGATGGAGCCGTCGTCGAGCAGGAACATCTCCACGGCGAAAACACCCCTCCCTGTCAGGGTCGAGATGACCTGGCAGGCCGTCTCGCGGGCCTTCTCGCACGCCTGTTTGGGCACACCACGGGGCGGCATGAAGGTCTTGGTGCAGATACTGTCCTCGTGCACCGTTTCGACGGCAGGATAGGCCAGCAGCGACTTGAGTTCTCCAGCGCTCTCGGTCTTAACCACCATGACGGCCAGCTCCTTGGCGAAGCTGCACCACTTCTCGGCGTATAGCGGCAGGCCTTTCAGTTCCCTGACGGCTGCTTCGAGGTCGCCTTCGCTCGAGACCTTGAAATTCCCCCTGCCGTCGTAGGAGCCCTTGCGAGCCTGCAAAAAAAAGAGCAAGGGCGTCAGTGTCTACTACTACTGCTACTGTTGCTAGTAAAGCAGTGCATGCAAGGCGGTTTGCAAGTTTCCCTAGTCAGTATACCGCACCTTGAGCATGAACGGGTAACCGAGCTTGCGACCCGCGTCCACCAGCGAGGCCATCTCATCCCCCGGAGCGATGGCAACCTGGTCGGCGATGGGCAGGCCATGACGGCGGTAGTGCTCCTTCTGCTCGTACTTGTCCTGGATGAGCCTGATGGTCCTCCAGGACGGGTGGACGGGCACCCTCTTGAGCGTCTTTGTGCCGTCGGTGGCGACGACCTCGACGCCGTTGGTCTCGATGTCTTCGAGCACTTCGGTGTCAACATGCTCAATCTCGACCGTCAGCACATCGGATCGCGCCGCAAGCTCGCGGATCTTGACGGGGTCCTTGAACGAGCCCTCGATGTGCAGGCCGTTTTCGGCGACCCGCTTGGCTGGCGAGCCCGCCTCGTCCAGGATGGCGATGTCGAAGCCAAGCGGGCCGGCGGCTTCGCAGAGCATTCGGCCCAGCTGGCCGCCCCCGAGGAGGCCTATCACGGGTTTGTTGTCCATGATTGGTGTAGCTTTCTAGCTTCAATGACCCTGGAAGCTCGTGCGTGGCGGTTCTAGGTCTTAGAGATTTCCGCGTTGGGCACTGAGTCTTGGGGACTTGGTGGGTGGGTAATATAGGAATGACGGCCAGGGGGAGGTCGTGAATGCCAAAACCTAATGTGGGTTAACGCAACGTCTAGGCTCCACCCTCCCAGAAAGAACAAAAGTAACAATTTGTGTCACCGATTGCTCAGAAATGAGCGACTGACACAGCCATGCACAATCAAGCTGTTAAGTGGTGATAGGGCCGTTTCTTGTGCTGCTCTCCAACCGCCTTTCCGCTGATTGATTCTTTCCCTTTTCGCGCATAGTACAGGGCCCCTCCCTACACCTCGCCCGTCATTTTTCACCCTATTTGCCCACGCACCAGGCTGGGTGACGTCCCCCCGCGCACGGGCCACGTAGTACACCTAGGTAGAGGATCGTCAAAAAAAAAATATGGCTCGTGAAATACTAGATAGTACGTGGATAAGTAGGTAAATTCGCGCGTTGTCCAAATAAAATCGTTTATTTTCTAAACTGCAGAGCGGGATAAGGTTGTTGAAATAATATATAATGTGCCATCGTAGTGGGTGCTGTGGTGATAGGTCCAGGACCTGCACCGCCCCGGCGCACGCATCTCTCAAGGTAGGGGCCGTGCTTGCTCAAACTATAGGAGGTGGTAGTCCTCAACCTTATAATTCTATTCTCTCTTCGTGGAAAGCCAGGCTCTGCGGCACTACTGTAAGTTCACGCTCCCACAAGTGGCGAGACGCTGTGAGGAGGGCCAATGTCCCAAAAAGAAATTCTACGTCTCAGACCGGCAGAGTCGCCGCCTCCAAGATTTTCTTCAGCCGGGCCTCAGCATCTGCCGGGAATCTTCCGGCGTAGGGATTCTTGGTATCCTTCCGCGGCAATAGAGGGTCGGGGTAATCGGCTGTTATGGTTTGAAGTGACGTCAGCACGAGCCCGAGAGTCTGTTCAGGACGGAACGCCGCCCTTGCAGGTTCATGATAGGCCTTACTTGGGTTGAAATCTTGATGAACCAACCGGCCCCGAGCATGGTCGTACTCCTCCTGGGACCTCTTGTTCCAGGACCCAGGCTTGGCCTCTGCCGCCCCCGTGGTCCCGTGCGTCTCGTCGGTCATGGCTGGGCCGTCCGACATCAGGTCTCCAGAATTCATAGCTAGAATTTGGCCGGCGTCTTCTGGAAACAAGAAGTGTGCTTCTTTGCGATCTCTGTCGGATCTGCGGCTTGGTTAGTTCCCTATTGGAGCTGAGACCATTTGATGGGGTTTGGTGTTGAGGTCCCCTCAATGGTCTTGTCAGGTGGATTTCAGACGGGTACTGCTGACCTGTGCACCGTGGACTCGTACCAATCTGAGCCGTCCCTTACTTAGTGTGGAGGTGGAGGGGAGGGGCAGTTGGAAGACGGAGCTGACCACGGCTGGGAACGCGGAATTGATTTCTCACAGCTTGCAGCAGTGTGATAGCGTCAGGAGGATTCGATGGACTGGTTGATATGATATGAGAGGGAGGTTTCTGAGCATGGCTGATCCAAATACCCAATCGAATCGATCGAGGTACTAGACCTCAGTCACTGTTGGTCCACGATGCGCCGTGGGGCTGGCGGGTTGTCCGTGCGCCACCAGACACTCCACCAGCACGCTGCCCGTGAAGGTTCACCTGCTGGCGAGCGCAAGAAACACCACACGAACCCTTTATGACAATAACCGGCGCACGCCACCCAACCAGAACACGCCCAACCAAAGCTCCGTGCTACAGTCGACACACTCGATTGACACACACAGCAACAACCATATGCTGCTGCTCTGACACTTGGCTGCCCCCTCTCTCCCTCCCTACCTCTAGCTGTATATACCACCAACCGAGACCATGTCGCGACGCAAAGTCCCAGATGCCTGGGATGACGACTGGGAGCCCGAAGGCGCCCCTCTCCCCCCGGCGGACGTCCCCAAGCCCCAGGCGAACAGTCGCATGACCAAGGCCGAGAGGCTGGCTTTACACGAGGAGTCCAACCGAAAGCTCTGGCAGTCGGCGTAGGTCGAGTGGACGCTAT
>NW_008804549.1:3700402-3720627 GCF_000145635.1 Gaeumannomyces tritici R3-111a-1 | reverse complement strand
CCCCCCTCCAAACCCCCGCCAACCCCGCTGACGCCGCTGAGCTTCCTCCCCAGGGACGCGCCCGACGACCAGCCCCAGTACCTCCCCGCCACGAACCACGTCAGCCCCGCCGCGCCGGCCTTCAAGCCCTCCATGAAGGTGCTCAGCCGCCGGCCCACTCCAGCTAGGGCACCAGGAGCCGGCGGCGGCGACGACTATGACGACGACGACGAGGCGAGGCGGCTGGCCGCCTCACAGCCGTCACCCGAGGAGGCCCGCCTCCGCCAGCAGCGCGAGCGCGAGGAGAGGCAGCGACGCTACGACGAGGCCCGCGCCAAGATATTCGGCGAGCCGGCGGCAGCGGCGAGGCCCGGCGCCGCATCCTCGGGCGCCTCGACCCCGGGCGCCGTCACCCCTCCCCTGCAGCAGCAGCAGCACCACCACCACCACCAGACGGAGGCCGCCTCGGGCAACGCGGGCGGGCGCCAAAACGGGAATCGCGGCCGCGGCAGGGGCGGGCGGGGAGGCTACAGAGGCGACAACCGCAGCCACGATCGCGGTAACGCCAACGACGGCCAGATGCGCCGGCCCCCGGGCACGCGGGAGCTCTACGACCCAAACTCTTCTCCCAAGCCGCAACAGAGGCGTGGCGGCGGCGAGGCTGCCTCCTCGTCGGGCACCACCACCCCGCGCGAGGAGGACCAGGTCCGGCTGCAGGCCTTGCGCTCGCCTAAGGGTCCCGAGGCTGGTGGCAGGGGCGGCTTTGGGTTCGCCAGGCCAGGTGGCGGATCTGACATATGACGTCAATCTCGTATGCCTTGACCATATGCCCTAACCGTATGATTTCATATGCTACGCGCCTCGTACGCTATGCTGCTATGGTTGCCTCGCTATCAAGATTGGGCGAGCCGGCTGACGGTGATGCCCACCAAACACTCTCCCGGATATCACCAGCCGCCTCCTATCTTGCCGGCTAGCTGAACTACCCTCTCACTATCGGTAATGTTGGTCTTTCCAACGTCGCTGATCACCTCACGATAGCTGGTGAACACAAGCTTATCCAGGGGCACGCCGGTGATCTCCGCCCAATGCGCCAGTGCGTTTCGCACAAAGGATTGGTTAATCCCGTCGACTAAACTGGCACATCCAGGCGCACCGCTGCCGTCTGCCCCTTGACTGGCTGTCCCGGATGGCTCGTCTCTCGCATCACTAGCCGTCGAGTCGTCGGCCGAGAAGTACGCCTCGTCCACCTCGGCCAGAAACTGCTTCTGCTCCTGTGGGCCTGGTTTACCGGGAAACCCCCTTCGGGTCGCAACGACTTGATCGTCTGCTTTCACCTGGCCGCCCCCGTTGGTGCAGCCTCCAGGACAGGCCATGACTTCAATATATGCATGCTCCACGCCTCCAGCTCCCCCGGGCCCGCCCCCGCCCCGGCCCGTCGGCACTCTCCTAGCACTACCGAAGGGCTTGCCCCCCGGCATTCGCGACGGCTTGGCTGGCTTTAGTTTTCGGACGAGGTTCTGAATGTTGCGGAAGCCATAGTACCTTGCCGCTCGGAACAGAGTCTCTCCGGAGGCTGCCACCACAGTGTACTCGACCACGTCCACATTCCTGCCTCTGGCCGTCTCGAGCCTAGATCCTGCGTGCGCCGAGAGCACGTCCTGCAGGATGTAATAAAGGTTCCCACCGGAGCTGCCCGCGGCCGGCAACGGCCTCTTTCTGCTGTTTTGTGGGAAGAAAAATTCATTGATGGTGCTGTCGGGAAATAGTTGCTGTCGCAACGACGAGGCGGGCAAGCTGAAAAAGTCGATACTCCTCGATTCAGTGAGCATAAATATCTCCTTGCTGGTGATAACACAGTCCACGTCGCGCGTCCCACGGCCTGGCGCACCGTTCCCGGCCCAGACTGCTTCTGTTAGCTCCTCGCGGCTAGCCTCAAGCTTCTTGTCGAAACAAGGCATGATGGAAAGATGCCATATGCGGTCGGGTGGAATGTTGAGCACGCGGCTCAGTGTCGTCTTTATCAGGGTGCCAGTCAGGGCTTGCGGGGACTTGACGCGGGACAGGTGGGGTAGGACGTGCGGGTGCGTCTTCTCGGCGTAGCATACCCAACCGGGGCACGATGCTGTGAGAATGGGCTTCTTGGCCAAGGCCGCGTCACCTGTCTGGTTGCGCCCGAGGACTTCATCTGCGCCCAGAAGCAGGCAGGCGTCACGCGCAGCATTGGTGTCGACAACCCACTCGAACCGGTTCCCCCATTTGCCACCAGCCATCAATCCCTCTGGTCCCATCAACAGCCTGTCCAACATGCGGCCGGCCTGACTCTCGGACACCCCCTGGCTGCAGGCGGCGGCCAGACTTGCCCTCGACTGGGGCGACACGCTGGCAACGAAGAGGCGGCGGGCCGGATCCTCCAGCCCGTCGACCGAGAAGCGACCTTGGGCGTCCGGCCCCCTGACCTGCAGTGCGGGGGCCGAGTCCAGGACGCTGAGCAGCTCCGAGTGGCTCTGCAGGCTGACCAGGACGGCCTCGGCCGACGTGACGCAGCCAGAGCAGGCGAGACAGTCGGTCAGGGATATCTGGGCGGGTGCGCCCGCGCCAGCCGACGATGCCGCGCCCGGCTGGCCATCTAGTATGACCTCGTGCTCGAGGGTCGGATCGCCAGCGGGCTGGCTGGGCGGTAGGGTCTCAACGGGCTTGATGCAGGCGACGCCGGGGCTGATGAAGTCGTTTAGGTCGTCGACCGAGAGGATGGCACTCATTTTGACCGTCTCGCGCCCCCGGCCGCTGGGAGAGGTGGGAATGAGATGGCTTTTGGTAGCTGCGGGTCGCGTTCCGGGTTGGTTCGAAGGGGATGGCGAAGTGGGGGTTTTCCGAGATGCGGCTTGCGTCGGGGTCCTATTCTGTGATCGCTTACCGTCCTACAGGCGGCAGACTGGGAGTTTCAAGCTGTAACTCGGGCTAATTGCCACTTTTTGAAAAGAAAGATTTGATGTTTTTAATGTGTTGGATAGAGTAGCGAGAGCCGCAGAGGAGGGGCACACCTGGTGGGCAAATGCGACCTGACAAATCTCAAGAGCAACGCGCCGAGCCGGAGACAGTCCTTATCGACAAGTTTTCTGCGCCATGCCGCCGGAGATGCAGCGTCCTCCCATGCGAGCGAGATCGGCGCGTCCGTGGTGGCGGGAGGCGTGGGCGTGGGCGTGCACGTGAGTGGGGGGTGCGCCCAGCCTGTCCGACTCGTTGGATTAGCGAGCCGTGAACTCAGCGCGACGATGACGTAACCTCTTTCGTGGCCACTCCACCATTCATCGTGCCGTGCTGTGCTTCATAAGTGCATTTGAGTCGGCAACGCCAATGGGTTTCTAACTGTAGCTCCTTGCTATAATATTGCTATTTGTACACCTGGTTAGCCAGGCCGCAGCATTTCACTCTTCAAGCTTGCCCAATTCCCATTGCCTCCTCGTGTCTTCCATCCTTGTAAACAGTAAAGAGAAAGACAAAGATGGAGGTCAGCCAAAGCCAATCCCCTCTCCATTACACATCACTTGTTATACAGCCGACTAATACCCACGCTCAACCCTCCAGGCCATCTCGGCATACAGCTTTGGCAGCCTTGCCTGGTTGGGGCTGCAGTCGGCCCCACTCCTCCTCTGGCCATCCTTCATCAGCGGCATGCTCAGTCCGGAATACACTCCTACCAACGGTATGAGACAAGAAGGATAAAAACATGGATGAAACGCGCGTGTACATGTGTGGGCTAACCGTCGTCGCACAGCCGCCGAGATTTACTATGCCCGCCAACTCGGGCTCGCCCAGCTGTGCGTGGGGTTGTTGACCGTGGTTCTCTCGGGGGCTCTACCCCTAACGTCCGCGGCGGATGGTAAGGAACTCAGGGTGTTGTGTTGTCCCCGTCGACGACTCATGATACGGTGATGTTGACAAGACTGGTACTTTTTTTTTTCGACTCGATAGGCCCCGAAGGGTCAATATCGCCTTATGCCGACGCAGTCGTGCTCGTGTCGACGCTCGTAAGTCACCACCGCCCCCATGTTCTTCCACTGCCTCTCCTTCCGCTTTCCCCAACGACAAAACTGTAAACAAAAAACACTCACATCGGCAACGCCGCGTCCAGTACCACGCCGCCTCGGCCTTTTACAGCTACCTGCGCTTCAGCTTCAGCGGCGAGACGGGCTTTGCGCTGGGCGTGGTGGGGAGCTCGGCCCTGGCCGCCTTTGGGCTCTGGTGCCTCATGTTCGCCGGCGACAAGGGGAGGCGGAGCAAGCGCACCGGCGCCGACAAGAGGACGAGCGGCTTCCCCTTCCGGAACGTGGAGGCGGACAAGAGGAAAGGCCGCTAGGGCTGGCGGCGGTCCGTCCTATTACCATTCACTCGTCGGGGGGACAGCACAGGAGATAGGATATTGGTACAATTATCAACTCATACCGCTGCTCTATGATAATGAGACGCCGTTTTCCGTCCCGAGGCTGTGGTCAAATGATCCCGAACAAGGATAAGACCAGGGAAGATAGCAAGAGAGAAAGCAAAATAACGCCAGTGCTGTCCCAAACAAACCGCCTCGTGCATCATGCATTAAAGCTCCTGCCCAAGCCCTTCGAAATGTGCCCAAGGGGTACTTCCCCAGCAATGATAGTATCCCATAAACCCGACGCTAATGGACCAAAACAAACACTCGTACACGCGACGGTAGCGCATTTAGGGAACACCCGCCCTTGATTTGCCCGTAGGCCACTGGAGCCAAATGTACACCAAAGACCGCTCCCTTTTCATATTTACCCAATTCTCTCCGCTGCAAACCGAGGGCCCTGTCGGGCTCTGGTCTCGACATGGAGACTGAGTGCTGCGTGCTTCAGCTCAGCCAAAGGGCCAAGGCGTGTCAAAACAAAATCAAATCGAAGGGTAGAGGCGCCATATATATTATTCCGTTGACTCCCCGGCTGTGGCTGGCTTAATTCCGAGGGCCCTGTTGTTGGTTCTCGGTCGGTGGGCGAGTGCGAGGCCTTAGACCTAATAGCGGGTCCGGCCTGAACCGTCGCATAGACCGCAGGTATTCGTTCCAGTCAGCCTTGGTGAATCCGCTGAATGCCTGACTCCTCTCCTTCGAGGATGCCTGCTGAGCCCGGGAGTGCTGTGCCTGGGGCTCAGGTCTGTTGACGCGCGCTGTAGAGGCGGCTTTCGGCGCCCGGAGAGAAAGGGCATCGATATCGATGGGCGAGCGACGTGTTCCGGACGACTAATCCTGGTTGCCGTCCTCGGTCCCTAGAGTACCAGCTGCATCGTCATCGTCCCCATTGGCCGAAGGTGCGGCGCTCGGGGTGGCGGCAGCATCGGCGTCGGCAGCAGTTGCTAATGCGGCGCCGTTGGTGAGCATGGCACCCGGGGCGAGGTGGACATCGGCATCACCGTTGAGGACGGCCTGGCGGCGCTCGTGCCAGCCCATCTCGTTCTGGATGACCTGATGCAGTAGGATCTCCTTCTCGAGCCAAGCGCGCTTGTAGCTGGCCTCGGCGCGCTCAATCTGGCGCCGCAGGTCCTCGCCATGCTCCTCGGACCACTTGAGCTGCATGCGACAGAGCCCATGCAAGCGCTGGAGTGGCATGCGCAGCTCGTCGGACGTGAAGCCTTGGTCCTCGTTCATGGGCGTGAGCAGGCCGTTGGAGTCATCGCACCCCCCGGTGGAGCTGGCGTCGTCCATGGTTGAGTCCTTGTGGCCGGCGGCGTGCGACCTCGGCGTCTTGATGACGATCATGAGCGGCTTGCCCGATTTTGTTGCGGAAGCCTGGTTCTGCATAGACTTGGGAACCGGGTCTGATGGCCGCAGGGCCTCGGTCTCGTGCACTGTCCGCATGTGTTTTGCGAGAGCGTCAGAACGCGTGAAGGAGCGGTCACATTCTGTCGTGGGGCGCAAGAGTTAGCAGAGGCACAGAAGTAACAAATAGAGCATCACAGGTCAAGAGGAGCCGGACAGACGTACCGGGCAGGTAGCAGTAGAAGGGCTTCTCCCTGGTGTGGCTGCGCATATGCGCCTTCAGCGCGTAGCCGCTTGCATGCTGCATGCTTTTCCTCGCGCATCCCACCCACTCGCACGTATACTTCTTCTGCTTGCCCTCGATGTGGTCGTTATGGATGTGCTCAACCAGGCGGTCCATGTTGGCAAGATCGCCGGCGCGACAGCCCTCCCAGGCACATGTGGTGACCTGCTCCTGCAGGTCGTCGTCCTCGGGGCGGGAAGGGTTGGTTGGGGAGCTGGGGATGTCGCCTGAGGTGTCGGAGGAGACGGGCGACAGGCCCTCGAGGGGGTCGTGGTCGGCGGCGGCGACGGCGGACGATGCGGTCGAGACGTCGCCCAGGCGCGGGCGTTTGGCTGGCGGCAGGCTCTCGCCGTCGTGCGCGTCGTGGTGGAACGCATCAGAGTCGTCCATTGACGAAAGCGGCGAGTCCATTGGCGAGTCTGTGGTCCTCGCCATTAGAAACGAGTCTGTCGATGGGAGGAGAGCGCGCGCGTGCTGGATGGATGTCTTGAGGAGTCGTGTCTTGGCCGAATTCTGGGGGTTTGGGGATAGCCTCAGGTCGCACGTCCCGGGTGCGTCCAGGGTTGGTGAAATTCAATGTCAGCTTGTTGCTGCTTCTGCTCGCCCAAGGTTCTGCCGTCTTTGGCATGGATGGGGATGTGCGCTGCAAAGTGTGAAAGTGACTTCCGCCCGACGCCAGACCCCTGCCAATCGGCAAGATCCCTGCAGCATCCACTGCGGCGTCACTCGGAGCTGGGGAGTTTTGAGACGATTGAAGTGAGCGAGGGTTGGCGTGGGATTCTGCCGCAGCAAACAACGAACCCTTTTGGCGCCTTCACGAAACAAAATCCGAGTTACCAACCTTGTCTACTTGTGATTCTTCATATATATGCGCAGTGTTCAAATATCGCCTGAGTTCAATTCGCCCTCACCAGCCCAGCAAAGGGTTGCCACTCTACGCGTCAAGCAAGCATCAACGACGAGCCACGACGCGTGTGGGCGGAGCGCCGCTGAATTTCTTGTCCCCACCTCCAACTGGCCCGCCGCCATCGAACGAAGGACGGAGCTTCCAGTGGTGGTGACAGCTAGAAAACTTCAGCCTCATATTCTATAACCACGACGGCCCAATTATCGCCCTGGACCTTTTCTCAACTAGTAGGCGCAAATACCACATACCGCCGACATATAGCCACCGACCTCGTCGCCGCCATGCCCCGCAAAAGCGACGCCGCTGCGGCCGCGCGCAAGAGCGACGCCTCGGCAGCCAAGTTTGTGCTCGCCGACAACGACGGAGACGCACCTGTTGCCGCCCCTCCCGCCGTGGCCTCTCCAGCATCCCCCAAGACAGCAAAAACGGGCAAACCAACGTCTGAAAAGTCTGCGGCCCCAGCAAATATAGCCCCTGCTCCAGCTCCGCCCGCCGCCGCACAAGCAGGTGGAAGTAGCGCAAAGGAGAAGGAGAAGGAGATGGAAAAGGATGCAGGCAGCGAGAAAGACAAGGAGAAGGAAAAGGAGAAGCCAAAGGAAGGCGGCGGTGGCCATCCTCAACAGTCTGTTAAGGATACGATGCCCATCGAGGTGAGACCAAACCGACAGCTTTCCATATGTACCAGGGCACAGGTCACTGACCATACGGACGACATAGGATCTGTCTCTTCCCAAGTCCATTATCACTCGACTAGCCAAGGGTGTGCTGCCCTCAAACACCCAAATCCAAGCAAATGCCATCCTGGCCATGACCAAGAGCGCTACCGTCTTCATCAGCCATTTGGCCAATGCGTCAGTTTACCCTCATCCTTGCCACTGATCTGGAGCTTCTCTGACTTTAGTATCTCACTTTTAGGTCTAACGAGATCACCCTGGCACAAAACAAAAAGACTATAATGCCACAGGATGTCCTAAAAGCTCTCGACGACATCGAGTTTGGCTTCATGAAGGAACAACTCGAAATAGAATATGAAAGTGCGTATCCGGAGCCCATGCATATATCGCGGCGCATGGATGTGACTTTGTTGTCAAATTTTCTAACCAGGATCCTTTTTTCTTCTACAGAATTCAACCAGACTCAGGCCTCAAAGCGCTCTTCATACCGGAAGAAGGTCGCAGCCGCCAAGAAGGGGACAGGGGCGGACGCCTCC
This sequence comes from Gaeumannomyces tritici R3-111a-1, assembly GCF_000145635.1. Classification (NCBI taxonomy): domain Eukaryota; kingdom Fungi; phylum Ascomycota; class Sordariomycetes; order Magnaporthales; family Magnaporthaceae; genus Gaeumannomyces; species Gaeumannomyces tritici. The sequence goes on along the minus strand of NW_008804549.1, from coordinate 3,712,478 downwards.
GTGCTCAGCGCGGGCGGCGAGGAGGGCGATACCACGATGGCTAGTACCAAATCGGCGGCAACCGACGACGAGCCATCGGCGCCACGCTCCAAGAAGCAGAAGATTGCGGCGGCAGGCGCGGCGGCCGCAACAGGAGCAGCCGTCGCCGCGGGTGCTTCCTCGTCCAGGATGGACGTTGATGATGACGAGGAAGGCGAGGACGAGGACGAGGACGAAGTGCAGGAAGACGAGGAAGACGAAGACGACGAGCAAGGAGAGGACGAGGAGGAAGAAGAGGAAGAAGAGGACGAGGGCGAGGAGGAGAGGGAGGATGGCGAGGACGGGTCTGATGTCCCAGAGGAAGAGGACGAAGCGCTCGACGACGCCAACGACAGCGAGTAGGCGTTCCTTTGATATCATCGACTTGCTTTGTATGAGATCAGCGTTTGGGGGGTTAGACGAGGACTACGTCATTCGGTCCCATTGCTCTCTGAATATGTAGATAAGCGATAGCTGTGATAGAATAGGGGATACCCATGGATACCTATGTTTTCGTCAATACCGAACGGTATAATACAATGGGCACCAGAATGTTGGTGAGGGGAAATTGAATCCCAAGACAGGCAGTGAGGCGCCTGGGTACCTACCTGGTGTAGATGTGATATGGAATCGACAAGCAATGGTAAACCGGAAAATAAAATGAACAAAACATAGTTTGACGCCATTCGCCTTGGGGTGTAGCCTTTTCTAATTCAGGCCAACCGAATGCCTCACCCTCACCCCTCGCCTTTGTATGTAGTGTTCATAATAAATACCCGCCCATCTAGGTAGGTGACTGTAACAAGTACTCAGGGCATGGTCATGAAAACCGAACCATCCCACCAGTGCCGTCTTGGCCTCGTATATGAACGAGTACTCGGGACATGGTCATGAAAACCAAACCATTCCACTAGTGTTTTCTTGGCCCCGTGTGCGAACGAGACGACCGTTCACTGAGAACTCCCAACAATGGCGGAGACGCATATGATCGTCTCGAGCTCGCCCTCTTAAGTGCCCATCGGGGAAGCACAAACACACGAAACCCCCTTTTTCGCTGGGGTTGGCCATCATCATAGCCAGATATGAACACACATAATATCACTGATATAGGTCCCAAAAATGTCATGGCTGCCATATCTTCTTCGTCTCTTTTCTGAGATCGTCGGCGGCTGCATATATCCGTCGTGACCGCTTCGGCGCCGGCTCGATTATTATTCGTTATAATGATAAACCTGTATTCAAGCTCAAAATTAGCAGATGGCCCTATGGGCTAACACTCGCCACCAGGAGTCAGTCTCGTGCCAAGCTCACCTTGTAGTTAGGAAGGCCGACAGATTGCCAGCCCAACCTCTTCGCCATCTTGGCGAAACCCTCAGTCTCGATGAGGTGGTAAAAGGAGAAAGGCGGAAACATGGCACCATCGCGGTGGACCTCAGCCTTGACAAGCAGGGCAGTTCCGCCGACGCCATCTAGGGGGATTTCGTAGTGCGGCCCATCCTCGGTGGTCATGTATGCCATGAGGGCACGGTAGGTGGCCAGCTCCTGGTAGCCCTCGACCAGAATCTCGTCCGGGCCCATCTTGGCGGCGAGCTCGCGGGCCCTGTCGCTATCCTGCCAGTTGTTGAAGTCGTAAGGGCGCTCTGCCATCTTGCCCTGCTCGTCCTTGTAGCGCTGGAAGCAGTTGGGGGCGATAACGGCCTGGTCATGCTTGGCCAGATCCTGGATCAGCGACGGAGGGGACTCGATGATGTCGGCGTCCAGCCACAGCACCCATGAGATGTCGGGACCCAGGGTAGTGAAGAGCACCGAGTTGCGCGCCTTGGACATGGCGGCCCTCCGCGCCTTTTGGTGCTCAAGTTTGTGGCGCTCCGCTTCATCCTGCGACTGGAGAGGCGCATCAAAGTCTTGGCGGAGGATAGCGACGCTCTTGAAGCGCTGGGCCTCGGACCCCTGTTGCGTCTTGGTCACCTGTGCCTGAAGCGCCACGGTGGCGGCGTTCCCTTCCTTGTTCTTGGGGAGGATGAAGGCAAGGCTGATGAGGTCGTGAGGATAGTTGAGCTGCATCAGGTTGTCCCAGTAGCCCTGGTAGAAGCGGGCCATGGGGGTTAGGATGAGAACGTGCTCACGGTTCTCGATGGGGGTAGGGGTAGTCGTGACATTGTTGAGCTGGTAGCGGGTCACTGGCGGCGGATTCTTGGGACCCGAGGCGGCATTCTTGCGGAAAGGAGATGTCGGGGGCGAGAGCGCATGTGATGCCGGCTCGCTCTTCCGGATGGGGAGTTTGGAGGTGACGGCGGAGCCAGAGGGGCTGGCCAGGAAGTAGAGGATGAATATGCAGAGCACGAAGCCGATCACTAGCGTGACCGGGTTCGTCTTCTTCATGCGGACGGGGCCGAGCGGTCGCGCCATGGTGACGTTCTGTCTGGGGGAGGGCGGCGGCTAGCCTCGGGGGTTAAGCGGCGTCGCAACGGGATGCATAGATGGCCCGGCGTCGCAAGGGGTGGCGGCACGGAAGGCGGCGACGGGCGCGATGGCCTCTGGTTCGACCAGAACAAGACGACGACGTCGAGAAACCGGCTAGGCAAGAGATGAGAATCGACGGTTGGCGTAAGTGGGTGTGGGCCTGGAGGCTGACTACCGGACTGCAAAAACGGAGCTGAAAGGAGCGACAAGAATCCAAGGAACAGGAATGATCGCAATGGCCTACACACTACGAGCCTGACCGCGTGCAGGCAGGCGCTCTGTAAAGGGCCTGTGGGAATGGCGGTTCGCAATGGTTGGCGATGGGAAATGTTGGCTTCATGCGACTTGTGTTTCGCGAGAACGACCCTGGGCCTTCAAGGTGGCTAAATGTATTATTCTGGGTCCCTTTTTTTTTCTCCCGTTCTCACATCCTGGAACATCCCGTCGGGCCCCGCTGGATAAGGAGGTCTCCATACAAGGCTTAGCGTGTGTCTAGCTTTTGTGCTTTTATTAAAAACAGTTTCAAATCTTTGGCGCTCCCTCCACCGCACTCTGTTTGGTCTTTGGACAGGTACCTATTCTTGCCCGCCTTTCCACGCTCGTTTAACCCCGTAAAATCAAGACCGTGCCAGGGTTTGCACGAACTCTCACGCGGCAACGACAGTCATGGCCCATCAAAAACTGGCAGGCGTTGCAGGGGCATGGAATGGCGCAGGGCGGCCGAGTGGGTCAGGATTTCGTGTCACTGTTCCATGACTTGAGAATAACCCACCGTATTGCTGGAACAGACCGAACATCGTAATCGAGCTGCCCCTGGGCCATGACATAAGCTGCTGGTGTGTAAAAGTGGGACATGACTTTCAGGCACCAAGGCATCGAATTGAAACCAGCTACCACAGCCTGGCACTGCAAGCCACCTGCGGGACGCGTGCTGGGGGGCTGCCTGAGCTTAAGCTCTCGCAATGGAGCATCAATGCATGAGGCCCTGAGAGCTTGACGACAGCCGCTCTCTGGACCCATCACCATCCGCCCAGAACAGCCCAACCCGCCAACCAACTCCAGTGTCTTTTGGGAGTTTGACTCGCCTCTCCTGCTGCTGTCATTCCGACCACCCCTGTTGGTTCCAGGAGCTGGGACGAGAATCCCAACCCCAGTCCAAAGCCCCGATCGTGATCGACGGAGCCGAGCGGGCTGCAGATAATACCACCGACCTAGTCGCCGCGATGGATACTCTAGTGGCCAAGTACAGCCGGCCGGCCTACCAGCAGAATGAGAGCTTTGCCGAAGACGAACAGCAGGACCTCTGTGACTCGGTGCCCAGCCTGTCGCTCAAGTTCGCCGTCCCGCCCGTAGCACATGTATGTCACCCCTCCCCGCCATCCCCTCGGAGGGCCGCTATTGCTCGACAGCCCGCAGAGGCATACGGTCGCTGACGCCTCTCTCCCCTCCGCCGCCAGCCCTCAGCCTGGCTCCGCGCCGCAACCGACGACCATGCAAACCCGCACTGCCCCATCAAGATCGCGCACGGCACCACCACGCTCGCCTTCCGCTTCCGGGGCGGCATCATCGTGGCGACCGACTCGCGTGCGACGGCCGGCAACTGGATCGCCTCGCAGACGGTGAAGAAGGTCATCGAGATCAACTCATGCCTGCTGGGCACCATGGCCGGTGGCGCCGCCGACTGCCAGTACTGGCTCGCCTGGCTGGGCATGCAGTGCCGCCTGCATGAGTTGCGCCACAAGCGCCGCATCTCGGTCGCCGCCGCCTCCAAGATCCTCGCCAACCTGGTCTACCAGTACAAGGGCATGGGTCTGAGCATGGGTACCATGTGCGCCGGCGTCACCAAGGAGGAGGGGCCCGCTCTCTACTACATTGACAGCGACGGCACCAGGCTTTCTGGGAACCTGTTCTGCGTCGGCTCCGGTCAGACGTTTGCCTACGGTGTCCTCGACGCCGAGTACAACTACGAGCTCTCAGATGAGGACGCCCTCGAGCTGGGACGCCGCAGCATCCTCGCCGCCACTCACCGTGATGCTTACTCGGGTGGTTTCATCAACCTATACCACGTCAAGGAGGAGGGCTGGGTGAGGCACGGCTTCAACGACACCAACCCCATCTTCTGGAAGACCAAGCTGGGCAAGGGCGAATTCACCAACGTCACGAGCGAGCTTGAGTAGAGAATTAAACTGGTCTGTCTTTTTGCATGGCCCACGTGTCCTCTGAAGCTCTACGATGATCGGGGCCCAGCAGGGACACGGGAGGACCGGGAAAGTTTGCGTTGATGACTGGACGAAAGCTCAGGACGCTGTGGATAGGAAAGCTACAGATAGATAAACAGCGTCTGTTGACTTTTCTTCTCCTCACCTCGCCTCCTCATTTCCACAGTGCTCGGCCAAAGACCCTGGCGCATTGGTCCAGCTCTGAGAAGGGAAGGGAGAGAGGCGGGCGGGCTTTAGCGGTCTGCAAAATACCAACCGATGATCAGGACGCAGATGTTTTCCTTTTTCCCCTCCCCTCCCCCCATCCAATCCTCAGTTCTAGAGCCCATGGGTGATTCTGTGTGTTCGATGTTGGCAAAGGCACATTCGACAATCAAATGACGGGGTGCTTTTATCTGGGTATTTATCTATAATACATGACACCACCACATACGGTCGGTAGTGCTCCTACAGAAGATGGCGGGCTTTACTTGTCCGACACATCCCATAATGTCCATGTTGAACACCTATATCTTACACACACCAAAAAGGAAAAGAAAAAAAGCCCCTGTAAAGCCCCCCGAGCCCGTCAGTCACCATCAGGCCTCCTCCTCCGTCCCCAAGCGGACCCATCCGGGAGGTCCCATGACGCCGCCGTCGGGCCCGTCCGGGTCGAGCCCCCACTCCTTGAGGGCCAGCACGGCGCCGTCGGTCGTCCAGCCGCGCTCGTACATCTCGACGCCGGCCCAGGCGACCATGGCGGCGTTGTCGGTGCAGAGGCACGCCGGCGGCGCGACGACGCCGACGTGGCCGAAGCCGCGCGCGTCCAGCATGGCGCGCAGCACGTGGCGCAGGAAGCTGTTGCTCGCGACCCCGCCCGACACGACGAGCGTCTGCGTCGTCGTGGTCGTAGTCGTGGTCGTAGTTGCAGTCGCCTCGGCCAGGGCGCGCCGCTCCTCCTGCAGCGCCATGATGGCGCGCGAGCCCAGGTTCTCGAACAGGAGCCGCATCACCTCGCGGGCCAGGGCGCGGCGCTCGGCGTTGCAGAATGCCGCGTGCGACGGGTCTGTGGAGGAAGCAGCCGAGGGAGATTCCGCATGGGAGGCCACGTGTTCTGGAGAAGGGGGCCCGGCGGCGGGCGTAGCAGCCGTCGGTGCGTCAGAGGCCCTGGCCAGCAGCAGATCCCTCCCCTCCTGCGTGCGCTTCTGCACGACGGCGATGACGGAGCCCAGGAAGCCGGAAAAGTTAAACTCCATCTTCTTCCCTTCGCCCCCCGGAGGCGACAGAGCCCACGCGTACGTGTCGCCCAGGCCGACGCCGTTGGGCGCGGGCCGCCTGTGGCGGAGCGTGCGGAGCTCCTCGGCGCGGCTGGCGGGCGGCCGGTAGTAGCAATCGCCGTCCGGGTGGTTGTAGCCGGCCGGCCCGTCGGGGAAGGCGAACCGCTCGAGCAGCTCGCCGAAGCTCTTGCCCTCGATCCCGGGGTGCTGCTGATGATGATGTCGGCTTCGTGACTCCTCCTCCTCCTCCTCCGGGAGCAGCCGCTGCTTCTCGACCCACTCGGCGGGCAGCCACGCCGGCGGCAGGATGGCGCGCGCGGCCTTGTCTAGGCAGTCGCCGATGGCGATGTTGTGCGCCTGCGCGAGGACGCGGTGGTCGGCGAGGGAGCCGCTGCGCACGAGCAGCGTGTGCCCGCCCGACACAAGCAGCGTCAGGAAAGGGAAGGCGGGCGAGATGGCAGCGGCGGAGGAGGACGGGCACTCGCTGTTGGCCAGGGCCGAGACCAGACGCGGCGTCAGGGCGTGGGCCTGCATGTGGTGCACGCCGACCAGCGGCACCTGCCACGCCGCCGCCAGGCCCTTGGCCAGGTTGAGCCCCACGGCCAGGGCGGTCGGGATGCCGGGCCCGCGCGTGACGCTGACGAAGTCGGGGACCCGGCGGGTGAGCCCGTCTCCGGCGTGGCGGAACGTCCTCGCCGGCTGTACCCCCGCTAACGGGTCGGGCGGCGGCGGCGGCGGCGGCGGCGGCGGCGGCGGCGGCAGGTGCCCCAGAGCCTTCTCGACCAGGCCCGGGAGGCGGGCCGTGTGCGACGCCACGGCCACGGCGGGCTGGATGCCACCGAAGCGGCGGCAGTCGGCCGTCGCGCGCTCGTGGAAGAGCAAGCGGGCCGCGCCGCCCTGCTTCTCCATGACGGCCACGCAGGCGTCGTCGCATGACGTCTCGATGGCCAGCGTCAAGAGGGGCAGCGCGGCGCGGGTCTCGGTGCTCTGCGTCCCTGCCCCTCCCGGGTGGGTTGTCACAGGGCTTGGCGGTCTGTCATCCCTTGTGTTCTTGGCGGTGACGGATGAGAGGCGCGTCGTCTGCGAGCGGCGGACGGGAGGCTGCAGGTGTGCTGCTGCCCCTGACCGGGCTGGGGCCAGGACGGCCAGGCGGAGCCCGCAGAGACGGAGCGAGGGCATGGAGAGGATGGGGGAAAATCAAAAGAAGGGAGAGAGTGCAGTCATGGCATCGTCGTTTGATGTCCAGGCTAGGGTGAATATCAATCCAAGCATGGCTGATATTTGAGCCTTGTGTTGGAGAAGTAACGCTGAAAATCTAGAACCTGTGCGCAATTGCCTCTTTGGGCACAACCCACCATCCACCAGCAAGCTCTCCTCACTGACATGGATGCTGCAGCACTAGAATCGCGCCTGCTGTTCAAACATTATTCACGGTCGAAACACTCATCCGAGGATATTGCGAATTTGTTGTTCTGGTTATTTTCTTTCACCGTCTGCCGGCACAACAGCAGAGAATTGACAATCTAAAAATTATGGAGCATTCCCTCGGCCATCGAGGCCTTTTTGTAGGCAAGCCGACACCACCTGAACTCCGACCATGGGAGATGCCTCTCCCCCACAACGCTTATGCTGTAAATGCATCATGATGCCAGGCCTATAGGTTACATCACAAAGAGAGAGAGAAAAATAGGAAAAATATCAAGTCGGATCCTCTTCAGCCTGCCAGGGCTCGCCTTCTTCATCGTAACTCATGCGTCGTCGTCTTCCCTCTCCCCTACACGACGACGCTGCCGCCGAGGTTCAAAAAGTTGGTCCAGGCGCACTTGCAGCCGCCCGTGCCGCCGTCGATGCCGCCGTAGCTCGGGTTGAATTTCAGCCCACGCGGGTTGACCCACTCGCCGCCGGCGCCGACGTTGTTGAACTGCAGCCCAATGTTGCCCGTGTCGAACTTGCCGCGGTCCGTGATGTTGTACGTCACGGTGCCCTTGCCGTCGCGGTCGCCGCCGTGCGTGTCCTCGCGCACCGTGATGGGGTACGGGAACGTGCCGGGCCGCCGCGCCTCCCAGGCCTCCTTCTCGGTCAGCCCCTCGGTCGCGCGCCCGTCGCGGCTGAGCAGCCGCGTGCTGTTGCCGCGCCGCGTCCAGATCTGCACGTGGAACCGCGTCCACCCCCAGACCACGGCGTTCTTGGCCTCGCCCGGCAGCGCCCCGCCGTCCCGGTCCGCCGGCACCTCGCCCAGCCGCGCCGTCTCGTTGGTCGGGCCCTGGAGCGACTTGACGTAGATGGTCTTGTTGAAGTACGTGTAGAAGCCGTAGTGCTCCGTCTCGAGGCCCCGGTCGAAGAGCCGCAGTGGCTGCTGCAGTACCTGCCGCGGGATCATGCGCGCCGGCGCCGGAGTGCCGTCCGCGTTGACCTCGGGCCTGGGTACGAGCCTGTCCACGTCGGACGGCGCGGCGCTGCTATTGAGGAGCGGATCGAAGTACGAGACGCCGCTGCCGAGACCCCGCCGCGCGAGCATGTTGGGACCCGCCGACGAGTTGAGCGACGGGAGGAAGCTGATGAAGAAGGGAGTCACCTCGCCCGCCTTGCGCTCCGAGCGGATCTTGTCCGTTGTGTTTCCGAGGAACCACATGTCCTGGAAGGACGGCGGCGCGGGCATAGGCGTAAAGTTGGGGTTGGCTGCCGCAGCACCATCCCGCATAAGTAGCGCCCTAATACCAGCCGCTGCTCGCGACGTGAGCGTAGGCCGCTCCGAAACTTCCTGCTTGGCCGCCCTCCTCTCCGGTCTGCGCAATCTCGAAAGGTCGCCGCCCAGATCCGGCTCCGGAATGGCTGGGCTATGTGTCTGTGCTGGCCTCTCGAACCCGTCATTAACCTGTCCGGTAGGGAGCGGCGTGAATGTCGGGGCTGCTCCGTCCGGCACATTCCAAAACTGTCTCGTGCTGTTGTCGAACTGTATCTGGATCACGAACGAAGGCTGGTTCGCCTCGTACGGTTTATTTGCCGCCTGTTGGTCCTTTGGGAGGGTGCAGCTCCACAGCGTCGATGGCGCCACGCAGCTCGTCACGGTCTCCGAGTTGTCGGCCCCGACGACCGTCAGGACGCCCGTGGGCACCGGCGGGTAGTTGGTCAGGTTCAGCCAGATGGACTCTTGCGGTGCCTCCTGAGTCTTTTTGGGAAGCAGGAGCACGAGCAGGACGACAATCAACACAATGAGTAGGGTCACACCCACGCAGACGCCCAGCCACACCCGGCGTCTCTTGCGACCCTCGCGACCCGACCGCCCGTAGCAGCCGCTTTCAGGAATACAGCCACGCCCTCTCCAGAAGCCACCGGCCTTGTGCGCCACCGCGTCCTCCTTCTCGTGCCGCTGCCGCTGCCGCTCCACCCTCGCCGCTGGTGAGTTGCCAACGGCGGCCAGAAACTGGTCGCCGGTTGGATACGTCCCAGGAGCGCGGGTCGGCAGTGGCGCATCCCTGGGCTGGGTCTGAGCGCTTGGTCGATCCGCCGCCGGTGTCAAGGGAACCTCGGTCATGTTGATAGCGCCCTGGGAGGTCATCGTGTTCGCCAGACCTGGAGTTACAGGTCCTGGGGAAGGCGGGAATTGTGGGCACATGGGGTGGCCTGGTGGGAATACGGCCCGGTACCGCAAGGGGCCCTCTTTGTTGGGGGGTGAGTACGGGGGAGGTTGCTCTGCCAGTGCCTCGTTTTCTTCAACAAGAATCCTTGCCTTCTCTGAATGAGATTGCGGGGGGTTCTCTGAGGCCTGAGTGCCAGTCCCAGTCTCAAACCTGGCGTTGGGCCGCGAGTTCGGAGTAGCTCTCGACGAGGACGGAATTACCGGAGACGGTTCCTGGTTGGCCGTTTGCCGCGTCATGTTTGCAACAGCCACCGAGATGCTCAAAGGCCTAGCCTCGGTGGCGCCGGCCAGGTGGCCTTTTTTGGTGTCTTTCCCAACCCACCACTCGTCGGTATCGGCGCTCTTGTTGGCGGCTTGCGGTTGGGTCTCCTGGTTATGCGGCTTGGGCTTGAATGGGTTGTTGCTGGCCTGCTCGATGGCAGGGGTGACGATGCCCTGCTCAATGAAAGGCGTCCGGATGTGATCCCACCATCCATCGGGGGTGCTAATGGAGGTGGCGGGCGACCTCGCATGTCCTCTTGACTTTCTCGACTTGGTCGATTTGGTCGTGGGCTTCCGCGAGAGAATCGGGCTCCCATCTTCTTCGAACAGAGTGACAGGCGTGAAGTTGTCGTCATACTCGTCTTCGGCCTGGGCGTCCTTGAGTCGTTGCCTCTCCCTGAAGCTGAGAGCGGCGGCGGGGACGGCAGGGATGGCGGGAACGGGAGGCGCATTCCGCGCGGCGCTCCCGCTGTTGGCCGTCTGCGGGGAGAGAGTGGATACTGTTCGCGGCGAGTCGGCGTCCTCGGTGTCCGGCGACCACACCGAGCGCATATGCGCCTGCTCGTTCCTCTGGCCTGGTAGGTATCTCTGATTCCTACCGGGCCACCCCACAGGTGTGTCTGCCAGAGAGCTCTGGGGGCTGGCGGCAACCCGGCTCTCGGCTTCTTCAGATGGAAAGGCGAGGCCGATCATTATGGGGCGATCACTCGGCGACAGATCCTGCTGCGCAGAGCCCGACGCGCCCTCGGCCCTCAGTCGCGACATCCTCGACTTGCCGCCACCCACCTTGGAGGTCGGTGTTTTCTTGAGCCAGTGCCAACTACCGACCGAGGATTGAGACTGATCGCCCTCCAAAGCCTTAAGGGCAGCGATGTCGGCAAACTGCCCATGCCTGGGATCGGCCTCGGCGGACATCTTCAGCTGCTGCTGCTGCTTGCGGAACTTTGTCATGTCCGTCACCACCTTGATGCCCACTCCCCTGTTCTGGGCCATTTGCCTCGCCCTAGACTTGAGGCGCGTTGGTCTCGATGCGGCAGCATAGGCGTTTTCGGGAAGCAGCACGCTAGACTTGCGGGACGGAAGAGGGGCCTTCCTCAACCGCGGCGACAGCGAGCCCTCGGTATCTTCCAGCACCACGATCAATTCCTCGCTGTCGTCTGCCATGTACGGGTCTTCGTCTGACCAGTCCTCCCAGTCGTCCCTATCGTTGCTGTAGCTGGGGGCATCGGGGAACGGCGGGTTCGTCCTGTGGGTGAGACTATGGCTATTTTGTGCCAGCTTCGAGCCAGCCATGGTTGACGCCATTTTCGAATTAGTTGGGTAGATGTGGATAAAGTGGTGTGTTGGTGTGTAGATTGCTGATTTTGGCGCTTGGAGACAAGAATCCAAAAGATATAAAGATCGAAAGTAGAGGTAGACTCTAGGAAGTTTTGCTCAAAAATGATATGTGAAAAGATTGGGACTCATGGGGGAGTCAGGAAAGGTCAGAATATTAGACAGACTGATAGTAGCTGCCAAGGTCTATTCAGCGTCAAAGGGTGGCAGCAGAACAATAGCAAAGCGGGGTGGATTATGTTGTTGTGAATGGGCGTGACTGCTATTGAGGATCTGAATGCCCGGATTCCATTGTACTCAAAATAAGTCAATGCAAAATCATAAACTCGGAAAGAATGGAGTGAAAGAGAGGACCAGTAAACACTACCACCAGTCAACGAAAATATGGCCGAACACAATGCAAAGGAGAAGGAAAGGAAAAACGACGAAAAGGAAAATCGAGATGAGGTTCGAGAACGAAGTCGAGGACAGCAGCGGGGGATTAAAAGAGAGAAGGCGCTGGGGCCTGACAAGATGGCCGCCTCGCCAAGCTGCCCTGCTCCGACTGAGGAACTGGCCACCCACACACCACCCCCATCCGCTCGGAGCTGGCATCGGCCGCTAGTAACCTGCCACCTGAACGGGGGTCCTACTCGAGCCCGACAGCTCGTCGCTCTGACTGGCTCGAGCTGGTCCGGCCCTGGCAGCATCTAGAAGGCGTTGCAAACGTCCGGGGCGAGGAACGCAGGGGGGGGCAAGAGGTTTGCCTCAGCCCCCGCCGGCCTGGAAGCGCGGACTGGCTGCCGCAGCCCTCGCCCAGACGCAGTATCCCCATCTCGCTAGGTCTCCAGGCTGCTGGTTGGTCTCCAATGGCAGGACGCGATAGCCGATCGCTAGTGGGCGGG
>NW_008804549.1:3667690-3700193 GCF_000145635.1 Gaeumannomyces tritici R3-111a-1 | reverse complement strand
GGGGGGCCTGTGCAGGAAGGAAGCAGAGTCGGATGGATGGCACTGGGCGTCATTTGCGGCGATTGGGCTTCCCGCGGCAACGAGAGGCTCTCGTCGTCGCACCGCGGTCTGGAATAACCGCCGTCCAGAGGCCGTCTGGGAGAGATGATTGGTTGTGGCTACCCGCCGGGCCTCTTGGCGGTGCTCTGATTGGCTTCTTGTCCCCAGCACCCGCCAGACCCGCCAAGCCGCACGCGCTGTTTTTTTTTTCTGGCGCCTGGCTAGAAAGTCAGTTTGAGCCCGCTGCCCGTTTCCATGTTTGGCGTGGCGGTACAGCCAGTTCAGGTGGATGAGCGATGTGCGCGTCTCTCGTGGTTTCCAACACCAGTCCGACCTGACATGCGGCAGATTTCTAATACAGCCCGCAAGAAGGGCCAATTGAGCAAACGGCGTCCACCACGCCCAGCTTCCATACCTAGCCCCATTGCGACCCACACCCTGTGCCTGTCAGAGCGATCTGGCGGATGCCAAGCTTCGCCCAGGACGGGATGCATCGTGGCTGGATTGCCAAGCCTGGGGCTCCCCGCTCCCATCCAAACACGGCGTCACCACACCCTTGACGACGAGTCTTGGTATCTCACCTGGGATTATACCCCGAGGGGCATCAAAGCAGCTCGGATGGGTGCGTTTTTTTTTCGGGCGGTTTTTTTCACCAACTCATCTCGTCTTTTTTTCCTTCTCGTCATACCGACCTTGTTTTCTATTGTTTGCTCTGCTCAGGCCCCCTACCTTCGAATGAGTCGGCCACCTCGTGCTAGCTAAATAAAGCCAAGATAGGTGGCATTCATCGTCGCAAGTATCGACAAACTTCGTTACCGAACTTCAGACTAAGTTCCCGTCTTGGATACCGCAGGCGCGCCACACGGTCAATAGGGAAACAGCCGCCAAAATTCAGTAGGTATTGCTTGCTACATTAGATAATGCTATACAGTTGCTCGCCCAGATTACTTGGCATGGACGACAAGTGATCTCTCCATGGCCCTCTAATCCTCCCAAAGGGCATCGCCCACAAAGCCCCGCCCTTTGCTCCTTAACAGCAGGCGCATTCCTCGCTGAAACAGCAGCACGAGCATCTGTCGGCAACGGGTTGTCAGCATGTCTTACGGAGGATGAGGCTTGACCACAAGCCGTGGGAGATGACCTACTCCTCCATGAAACCTCCTCTCAGGCTCGCATCGGTCGACATATCCGGCTCAGCGGTCTGTGTTGGGGTCATCGCAAGGTCAGCCCACAAATCGTGCTCTCAACAAAGAAGCAGATGGGATCGTCCGGCCATCCGTATTGACGTACGGGCTGCTGCATAACGGTAGCGTCCTGCGGGGCAGCATCCATGGGCTGCTGCTGCTGGGGAGCGTTGACGGTAGGCATTTTGTGGGTTTGCTGATGTACTTTCAAGTATAAGTGGGAGGTCAAGAGTGAGCTGGATTCTTAAGCTGGGTTCGCTGGTAGCTCTGTGTCGAGGTTCTCCGGCTATGGGTAAAGATGAGTGCGTGAGAGGAGAGAAGAGGACAGGAATGGAGTCGGGCTGTCGCGGCCTTTTATCCTCTCGGTGGCCCCCGCTAGACCAGCTTCCGCCCTGGGTAGCCCCTTAACACCAGCACATGCGGGTGAGAAGAACAGACAAACAAGGTTTAGTCAGAACGCAGGACCACGAAAGCCGGCTGACCACCCAGTGAGGGATTCGCTGGGCCAACTCGAGGAGAGGCCTCCGTCATATCTCCCTGCACGCGTGCCAGGGCAGGCGCGGGCAGAGCAGAACGTCTGGGTGGCCATATTGCGTGCACCTAGACGTATCAGGCGGTCCCTTCCCAGCTAGGCCCCAGGGAAGCCGTATCCATCGACGATAGCACCTCCACTCTGCATACGTAGCAGGCTAGCTCTTGCGGGCCGCGCGTGGATGGCTCGGTGGGTTGGTTGGCAACAGGGCCGTAACCAGACCCCGGACTGCTAGCTAGGTCGGTAGTCTGGAGGCATACGTCAGCTCTCGTCCACTTTGTAACGTGGAGGCCTGCATGGCGCCAGGCTCATGCTGCCTCGGAACCTCCGACTCGCCGGAAATACCATGGGGGAAACGGCCCTCTGAGTGGTTTTCGGGAGTCGGGAGCCCTAAAAAGCTTGTGTTGCGACTGGGGTGGCCCATTTGTGGAGTGCCTGTGTGTGCCCCATGGAGCACGGTGCCTTCTCACGGTCCTCAACTCACTCAACCAATGCGGGCGCATAACCGGCTGTACTATGTACCGAAGTAGGCCATAGGTAACGTAACCATGTCTCAAGCAGCCACCGAGCTGTATCAACGATGCTCCCTTATCGCCCTGTCAAATGAGGACCTCCCAATTTCCCTAGCCTTCCGACCTTGCCTTTTGAGGCAGCAAATGGAGGTGGGGCCTTGGGGACTGTTTCTTTCCGTGTCGGTCTGCAAATAAGGCCTAGTTGTTGAGATGTGCTCACGTTCTGGACTGTTATTGTTCGCGTTGGGCGCTTGAAGTTGCGTCTGCCCAAGAGCATTTTCTGATGTGCCCGTTGCTTCGGTTCGGGGCGGGAGGCATCACGAAGAAAAAGCTTGATTCAATCCACCCGCATGCCTCTAATGCGACTTGGCTTCGGGCCCTGTATCATGGCGCGTTGCATCGATTCTGGCCTCACTACGTTAACCTTCTTGGCTTCTTCCTTTTTTTGTTTTCGTTCCTATTCATTTTAACCATTTCGTCCACTTCTATCAATGGAGGATTCCTACGTTGTTTTTGTTGCATGCACAGGTCGCTGAATGCCGAGAGCAGGCCTAGTTTCCGGAAAGTCAGCTTAAATTCATTGGGCTGGGGCTAATCCCGCACGGGATCTTCAACACGCTCTCCTTTCCTCCTGCGGGCAAATCTTTCTCTGTCATGGTTCCCATGTGAGCTCGTGCAGGTACTCTTTCGGGCACAAGATGCTGTCATTCTGGAATTTCCTCACAGCTGTCCTTTCCGTCCTCGGCGACCTCGACGACCCGCGTTGGTGGTACGTCCGCTCCACCACGACAAGTAAACCCGAGGACCCCATTAAATCCGCTGTAGTCAAGATTCAAGAAAGCAGACATCAGTATCGTGAAGCCCAAAGTAGTGGTAATTGCAGCCATATCTCTGTGCTTGTACTAGACATACGAATCCGTTGGAAGTAGGATAAAAATAACAGAGAACATTTGAAGCTTGAAACGCTCTTGACAGCTGTCATGCCAAAGCCTAGCAAGCTAAAGACCTTGTGTAACAATCGCGATGTTATTTTATTTTCGCCCATTTTATTTGTCCTCAACGGAATGAAGGAGAGGGCATTATGATCTCGGACGGAAAAATCCCAGCGTGCATCCGTCGTGTCTTACTCAGCCCGTCTGACCGTTGTCTGGCGCAGAACGCCCACCAGCGGTGACCAGGGGCAGAAAGGAAGCGACCAGTCAGAGGCATGGGTATGTGTGTTTGGAGGATGTTGTCATTGTCAAGGGCCTTGTGAGCAGTCGGCTAGGCTAGGCGGTCGGTTGGCGGGAAGTCGTCAGTCCAATCATGGCCGAAAAGGGCAGCCCTGGATGTACGGAAGGTGCGAGATTGGCGCTTGTCGTGCTCAAAATCTGTCAAATTTGCATTGGCTTTTACGTTTTGGCATTCCCGGGAAAGGGAAAAGGGGCTGCCTGTCTGCTACCATTCAGATCTGCGGCGACTCGTTTGCGGACAAGGGGTTTGACGCGCTTCCGGTGAAAGAGATAACAGCAAAGATAGGCAACTACGAAAATGTGTCTTCTTCGTTCTTCTTCTCCTGAAGATCCTGTCTCTATCCTTTCTGTTGTTCTTTCACCTATCGCTGCCCTACGCACTGCGCATTTATAGGTCTTGACGCGCCGCGCCTAACTACAATCTGCAGCATTATCTCCTTCGACCTGTCCCAATACATGTGAGGGATTGCGACCCAACCTCCTGATTCGGATCCTTTACGGCAGGGAGGGACCTGGGTGGAGGAATTCGACATCCCCTAAAAGGACCCGCTTTCAATTGGTCCTTGTCCGTGCTAGCCGGCAGTGGTCTAGCGCCCGGACAGGGGAGAAGGAGGTTTGAATCGCCTCAACGCCCGTCGCCTAAATTCGACTCAAGATCAGATTCCTCTCAGCTTCGCTCAAGAAAGCCGCAACCAATATTCTGCATCTGTTCCGAGCCGCTGCCCTTTTCTTTCTCGTACTCGCCCGATCCGATTACAGACACCCGCAGCTGCTCGATACCCAGCCGGTAATTCCACCTCGCCAGAGGTTTCCTGAGACAGAGGTCTCCATTAACTTTCTTGTTCTGACATTGGCGCGACGGATTTCCAGATCTGAGCAGGGGAAAAAAAAAAGGGCGCCAAGGGAGGAGAGACAGAAAAAAAAAAAAAGAGACACCAAGACAGCGCCCGCCTGTCCGAGCCACAAGCGGGAAACACACCCTCCACGCCCCTCCTAGCGCAGATACGAGCAAGCAGCAGCCACGCGCCATCGCGGCCGTCGTTCCTTCCGCCGTCGCCGCCTTGCTCCGTATTCAACCTCACGCAGAAAGTATCTTACCTGCATATCTGCAAGCTGCTGGCCTGCAAACGGGCCTCTGTCCAGCCCGGAGCACGACGGTCGAGTGCGGCACAGTGTTTGCTTGCGACAGAGTGGAGGCTTATCAGCAGCAGAGAACACCCATCACCAGACAGGCAGGAAAGCGCAACGCATCGTCAGTCAGCCCGGACAAATTGAGGACGGCAAGCACGACAGCGTTGGCCCGCAAAGTTTGGTCCTGTTTGGACATTTTGGTTCCTCTGCACACGCTGCAACAAGTCGCATTCCTCCCCCTTTTGCTTGCGCAATTTGTCTGGGCGTCAGGAGTTGATCTTGGCAATCTCTGCGGATCGGGTCCCACATCCAAACTGGACCCGTGTCGCTGTCCTCAAATCTTTTGCGTCCCTGTCGGGTTTTTATTTTTATTATTTTGTTGTTTTATATTTGCTGTTTTTTATTTTTCGCCCGACGTTCCTTCTTTTGTTTCTTCCACGCGCACTGCAAACCGCGAAATCCAAAAGCGCCATCCGACCAATCGACGGTGCCGATCGACCCTAGAGGCCGATACCTCCCTCCCCCGGGAATAAACCGTCTTACCGAAACACCTGTGTGTGGTCGTGGCCAGCTGGTTCTCTCTTGCAGGAGAGACCACCTGGTTGACAGCCGCACCGACAACACCGAAAAACTGGCTTTCCTAACCGGCTCGTCGTCGTCGTCGTTCAGCGACCGGCCCGCACGCTCTCACCACCGACGACGCTCCTCCGCCTCGGTCGTAGGAGCCTCTGGACCTCCCACACAGGTCCTCGGGGTCCACCCCCGTCACCAGCCCACGCTGCTCTCGCCGATTCCGGGTACGTTGAGACATTCCGTTGCGCCCTCGTACCGTTTGATTTTGTCCCTTGTGGGTTGCTGCCTTTGACACGGCTGCACCACCACCCACGCCCCCTTCTTATCTCACTTCCTATTTGATCCCCCCCCCCCCCCCCCCCCCCTTTTTTTTTTTTCCTTTTTTTTTTTTCGTATTCGAGACAGTCAAGCTCCCTTTTTAGCTCCCTCGCGCCTTCGTACTTTATCCCTCGCAGCCACCATCCCGCGCTCTGCCTCATGCAACCCCGTTATAACTGCACGTCGTACCCGTCGGTTTGCAATGTACCACTAACAGAAATTTTCGTGAAAATGGCAGGCACCCCGAGCGATCCTGACATGTCATTATCTCGAAGCCCATCTCCCGTCCCCGGCGGGGGGTGGGCGAGCCCCGGCCTCAACATCACCGGCAGCGGTCGGAATAGCCCCTCGAGGGGCTTCACAAGCGGCAATAGTGGCAGCAGCCCCGTCATATGGGAGGGCGCGCGCCTCAAGAACGGCGCCTCTAACAGCGGCGCTGCATCCGGCGGCTTCAGGACCAACACCGGCAACCAGCGTGGTATCATGGGCCACGTACGGCGTTTATCGTCCGGCCTGCCGCTGTGGAACAACGGCCGCGCCGCGACGCCCTATGCCGAGAAGGAAAAGCTTGGCCGGGGGAGGTGGCATGCCGATAACTTGCCGCTGGTTTCCAGGGTTAGACGCGCCTATTCTCGGACAAGTAGGAGAACTCGTATTGTCCTGTGGGCACTGGGACTCATCCTTCTTGCGACCTTGATTTTTTACAATACCCGTATGTTGCACTGCCTCTCGGAGCAGGACTTGGACAACCTGTTTGCCCCCTTTGGTCTCGTGTTCACTCAACACATTTGAGAGAGCCCAAATTCTAACACCAAACTCACAGCCCTCGTCTATCATTACCGGAGAGCACCGGCACTCGGCGGAGGACAGAAGTTCGTTGTCATCCTTGCTGCAAACGTCGGCGGAGGTGTCATGGAATGGAAGGGTGCTCGGGAATGGGCTATCGAGCGCGATAGCACCCGGAACAAAAAGAAGTATGCTGCTACATGGGGCTACGACCTGGAGATTGTCGACATGAGCACCAAGAAACGCTATGCCCACGAGTGGCGTGAGAGCTGGGAGAAGGTCGACTTTGTCAGGACCTGCATGCGCAAATACCCAAAGGCTGAGTGGTAAGCCCCCATTTCCCCCTAGGTGTAGGGGAGTTGCGAGCAACTTATTTGCGCTGGAAGAGTCGGTTGCTGACATGCGTTGGTGGTGTACTTGCAGGTTTTGGTGGCTGGACCTCAACACCTTCGTGATGGAGCCTTCCTACTCCCTCCAGAGCCACATTTTCAACGATATTCAGAAGCACGTCTACCGCGACATCAATGCCTACAACCCCCTCAATATCTCGCATCCGCCGACCGACACGTACCTCGACGTGGAATCTCGGAGCTCTGATGGCGATGGGAACCCGAACTCGGTCAACCTGATCCTCTCGCAGGACTGCTCGGGGTTCAACCTGGGCTCCTTCTTCCTCCGCCGGAGCGCCTGGACTGATCGGCTTCTCGATGTGTGGTGGGATCCCGTGGCCTACGAGCAGAAGCATATGGAGTGGGCGCACAAGGAGCAGGACGCGCTGGAGCAGATGTACGTGGCGCTGCCCTGGGTGCGCAAGCACACGGGCTTCCTGCCGCAGCGCATGATCAACAGCTTCCCGCCGGGCGCCTGCAACGAGCACGGCAACGACTCTCGCATCCACTACGACGAAAAAGACCGCGACTTCCTCGTCAACATGGCTGGCTGCGAGTGGGGCCGCGATTGCTGGGGCGAGATGTACAACTACCGCGAACTGAGCTACTACCTGAACCGCACCTGGTGGGAGCGCTTCAAGGAGGACTTCCTGGCCCTCATCTGGTTCAAGCTCACTGGCCAGAAGGTCAAGTTCTGAGCGGATCCCGTCGGCCATGTTTTCGATATTATACCCTTATCGAATCTGCTTGCATTTCTGCATTCTCGGACACGGGAGGGACTTGACGTCATTGAGAGATGAGACACGATAATCAAGCGTTCTGCGCCGCTGGTGGTGGGATTAGTCTTTGATCCCCATTCTTGTTTGATCGACCACGATGGATCGATGTGCCGCTATCTTGCCTCTACAGGAGGATGGCGCTTCTTGTTCTCCATTTCTTGTTCCCCCTTTATATTTCTGTTTCACCTTTTCGACCTGCACCGCTTTTTTTTCTTCTTTCCCTGCCGCCAGCGGCTGCTCTCTGCATTTTCTCGGCTTTGGAGTAAGGAATAGAATATTAATGTTTACCATGTGCATCCATCAGGCGTATTTTCTCTTTTCCCTCTTGTTCACTGTGTGTATTACGTCTTTGATTGGGTTCTTTTTATACTCTCCCAGTCTGTATACTGTTCGTTTCTATAGATTCTTGTACGGCGTCACTATTTTTCCTTCTGGTTGGGGAATCGCCTGTTATGTGTTCCGGCGGCAATGACAAGGCGAGCAGGTAACTGATCACGGTATCGTACATTGATTGATTGATCCCATCTTGCGGGTGTCTCTACGCGAGTATGGGATGCACAGCATCCTGCGCCCTGAGACAGGTAAAGCGTCTCTAGGTCTTCTGCCCACGCATGTGGCACGCAAACAGGTGCCTGTCTCCTCGACGCGACGTTTGCGTCCCACGTGTTGCAAGACCTCCCGTGGCGCTAGACAAGACACGGCTTATCTTGCCGAAGCTCTCTCTATTTTTTTTTTCACATCGTTATTTCATTCTTTCACCGTGGCCCTTGTGTTGTACAACCTAGGCGTTCGCAGCGTGCGACGCCAGGCCTCTGGCTCGCCCGCCTGCAGCCGCGTTTCCTTGGCAACGTCGGCCGGCTGCTTTCGCTATCGCTTGTCCTGGCCTCCCTGTGTCGCCTCATATCTCCCCCCTAGGCTCTGCGGCTCATGTAGCCGTGTCGCTTCCCGGGGCGGCTACGGTCGCGTGTCGCGCCGAGGCCGAGGTGGAAGTGGCTCAGAGCGGAACGTGATCTCGGCAAGGTGTCGGACCATGTATTCCGTCAATGTTTCTGATATATCGAATATGATTGTGGCAGTCATCATTTCTTCTTCGTATTCTCTTCCATCAACTCTGGGGCCCCATCAAGGCTCGTATTGTCATTGTTTCAATCCATTTTCATTTCTTGAGGACGAGGTCCAATATTGGACAGAGCAGCGTGGGATAAATGTGTATAATAAGACGTGGTATAAAGAGCACAATCTACGGCGGGGTATCGAGGCTAATAGAACCCTAGCTATCCAGGAAAATCCGCCCGAGAAAGACGGCTGACGTGACAAAAGACATGGATAAGTAGAGTAAAAGAAGAAGAAAATAGTAAGAATAAAAGGTAAATAACGCCCATAAAGCAGTTACCAAGATGTCCGAAACATTAACGCCGGCCTGCCGATAGCGCCAAAAATGTGATAGAAAAGAGGAAAGGAGCAGCACCAGCGAGCCTACTTGGCTTTGAAGGTGCTGATAGTCTTGATTTGCCAATAGGCTTCGGTAAACTTCTCGGGGAAAGCGGCCACGAAATCTTTACATTCCATGGCCATGTTCTTGCATCCAGGGCATTTCGCATCATTTCCCCACTCATCGGTCTTGCCAGCCCATTGACCACACTGCAACAAAGGAAAAAAATCAATGTCAGCTTCTGCGCAGGGCAAAATAAGAATCTCACAGACGGGGATGTGGGGCGTTAGGTAGATGAGGGCTCTCGGGCTTACCAGGGTGATGTTGATGATGATTCTATGGTCCCTGAACTTCCTGAAGTCGCAGTTGGTGAAGCTGGCCATGGGCTTCCCCCACGACGCGGGGTCGGGGTTCTTGATGTCGGGGATCTTGCCGCCGCGCGGGAAGAACCAGACAGAGATGCGGGCGTCGGTCCACTCCATGGCATATACGCCGCCCCTGCGCTTGTTGAACTCGGTGCCGTAAGCCGCGGGCTCTTTTGTCTCTTGTTTGCAGCCGGTCCCACCTCTGCCCTCGTTGCAGTTGCCCTGAAAGGTGGTCAGTTCGTTGGTGGAGCCCTTGTTGGAGGCTGCTTTGCAGCTCTCATCCATGTGCAGCGAGACGGAATTGGTGGTCATGGAATTGATGCCCTCCATGATGTCAATCTCGCCCTTGTTGGGCCATCCGATGCCATCCCCCTCCGTATTGCCGAAGGTCCAGATGGCAGGCCACACGGCAGGGCCCACGGGCGCGTGCGAGACGTCGAATATGAACAGGGTGTTGCTGTTGTAGACGTCTGCGGACTTGACTCGGACGGATTTCCTCTTGATACTGATCCCGTCGTCTTTACGAGCGAGCAGCGGTTTTTGTGGTGACTGTTGGTTCGCGGGAGCAGGCTTGGCGGGAGCAGGGGCTGCCGGCGCAGGGCTCCCGCCAGTGCTTGGAATCTTGGTGCGATGATCCACCCCGATATATATCTCGCCATCCTTCACTCCCAGGAGCTTGTCGCCTTTCGCGGTGGCCTTGTCCACGTATAGAACATTTCCGAGGGTTGGGTCGGTTTCCATCGCGTCCATCTCAAACTCCGATTCAAAGTTCTTGCTGTCGACGTGTTTGTAAAGCTGGTAGCTGGCGGCCTGAGATGTGCCAAACAGGCATACCAAGCCGAACAGAGTTCTCGAAAGAACCATTGTGTCGGGAGGGCTTAAGGAATTTTATGATTTGGTGGTTGGCCGTATAAGCCTGAAAGAGGGACGAACCGTCCAGTGCGAGTCGAACTTGATAGGGGCTTGATGTGAGATCTTTTGGTTATATTGCGAATAGGGGCTGAGAGAGAGCTTCCTGGTGCAAGGGATACAGAAAAAGAGCAGGCCATCGCAACAGATATATACAGGTCAAGGAATGAATTCACCTTGGGTGGTACTACGATATGCTACGATATGGGGCTGTGAATTGTTGCCAGAAACGGAAGTAAGCGGTAGGTGTGGAGAGTGGCTACCGCTGTCACACAGAAAGAGCAGGCATGAGGCGCAGAGCAATAGGGGTGCGGTGAGCTGAGAAGCGCAGAGCCTGCACAGCCCGACACTGGGCCGCCGCGCGAGGTCCCTGGGACAAAATCCGGGGCAAAGCCAGATGGCCGAAGCCGAGGATCCTCGCGCCTCAATGAATGGCCATGGTGTGAGTCTCTCCAAAGCAGCATATACAGATAATCCCCTGAAGTGAACCGTGGTGATGGTGAACTAATTGTGCGGAATGGAGAGGCTTCCCATGCGCACCTCATGCGCGTTCTGCCACCGCCAACGCGGGACTCGAGATCTCCAAGGGGCACCTCGCTGGGGATAGAGAGAGAGAGCGATTACCCAATGCTTCTAGGAATTTACCTAGGCGAAGCGATGGTAGTCGGGCTACGCTTGGAGACCTATGCTGCGCGATACTCGATGCTGGGTCCGTCAGGGGGCTGCTCATGGGACGGGAGGTTCTGGTAGAAGTTGCTGGGCCGCTTTTGGTCGGCGCGGTGGGAAGGCTGGACAGCTGGTTGTAGTAAGTCAGAGTAAGACGTCGCGGACCCACGTCAATTCTAAAAAAAAAACACCAACAACCCCCGCCCGCCTGGGCGACTCTGCCCCAGCCCAGCCCCGGCCCTTATTGGATTGCGGCTATCTTTGTTGGGGCAGCACCTAGGTGGATCCGCAGTGGTGTTGGCGCTATTGATCCATCACCACACATGTGCAGCATTCAGCATCCATGCATCTTAAGCGCTTTGGTGCCAAAAACCTCATGCCCGCCAAGGCCCGAGAAGATGCCGTTCGGGATATTATTACGTGCCGGGGGCATGGGCCTCGTGTGGGGGACGTAGCCCGAGTCCTCGCTGTATGTTTATTTACACTGACGCCGTCTATCACTAACCATCAGCCGGTTGTCACCTTTCCCCTACCTACTTGCCTGTCAATCCGCGTATCTGCAATATGGCCGAATCCAGCGCCTCAGATGTCAAGTCTCTCCCTCTTGCACCCCTTTGCGGGGTCTGTAAAGAGTTTATTGATACCATCGCCTCCTGGGATTTTAAGCAACCGAGCGAGGAAGCCCGTTTGCTTCGCGCTGGCCCTGATAGTCGCTGGGGTGAGTATGGGTGGCGCTTCCACCACTACGGATCCTCGGAGGAAATCACCAAAAGCGCCGAGTTTTGCTCTCTTTGTCGGCTCATTCTCGACTGCTTCGAACCGGACAAGACGCGAACGATGTCAGAGCTCACGTTGGACCCGTGGTATGGCCAGAATGGCGGATACCCAGCGACCCCCGGTATCCAGGCAGGTTTTCTTGACGAGAATTCTCGCTGGTCGTATGGCCTCCTCCGTACCAGCTGGCTACGTCCCTACTTGCACGCCGTGGAGGAAGGCGACAATTATTCATACAATCGGTTATATGAGCGAGACGTTCCGGACAGCGCTGCGTCGCAGGACTGCCTTGACACAATCCGCTACTGGCTCAAAGACTGCTCTGAGCGACACCCCAAGTGCCGTGCTGCCACCCGCTCAAGTGCTCTCCCCACAAGGGTCATCGATATCGGCAACCTCCCGGATGACACGCCTATACTCTACATCAGTCATGGCGAGAAGGCGCCGTACGCCACGCTCAGTCACTGCTGGGGCGGGCATGTCCCGCTCGGAACAACGACGGAAACCCTGGCGGCGCACCAAGATGGCTTGTCGGCGGACCGGATGCCGCAAAACTTCCAAGATGCCATCCGAGTCACCCGCCTAGCCGGCCTCCGCTATCTCTGGATTGACTCGCTGTGCATCATCCAGGACGACCCTAAAGACTGGGCAGCCGAGGCTGAGCACATGACGGCCATCTACCGCAATTCCACCCTCACGATATCTGCTCTGGACTCGAAAGGACCTGACACTGGGTTTCTCGTGCCAAGGACCAAAAAGTCCCTGACAATCAGCCCCAAAATGGCGATCCATTGCTTTCGCCAGGGATTCAGCGACGCAATGGAGGACAACATCCTAACCAAGCGCGGGTGGTGTATGCAAGAGCGGCTCCTGTCCCCGGTTGTGTTGCATTTCGGGCGAGACCAGTTGTATTGGGAATGCTGCTCCTTCACCTTGGAGGAAAGTCGCGGCTGCTCGACCGTGAACTACGAGTCCAGCCCAGAGGACAACAGCGGCGGACCAGCCGGCGTCAGCTGCGGGTTGAGGAGTGATGGGTTGAGGAATTATAGAATCCCTGCCTTCACCAGAGCGCGCAAAAAATTCCATGTGTCCGGGCCTGGCAGCTGGTCCATTGCGGTGGAGGAATACAGCCACCGCAACATAACGTTTCGCCGCGACAAGCTGGTCGCGATAGCGGGTGTGGCAAAGTTGGTTCGTCCTGCCGAGGCAGAATACTCCTACATTGCTGGTCACTTTATGGGTGGGGGCTACGACATTTTGTCCAGTCTCTTCTGGTCGGCCCGTGTCAAACTCACCAACGGGAAGGCCCCAGGGTTCAGAGACATTGAGGCTCTCACAAGGCCCGACGACAACTACCCGAGCTGGAGCTGGGCCAGCGTCGATGGAGGTGTCGAGTTCCACAGTCGTTCCGGGGAGGACAGCGGCATCGAGCTCCTGGGCGTCGAGGTGGATGTTGGCAGGGATGACTTCATGGCGGAAAGAGTGAAGGCGAGGCTGAAGATACGGGCTTCGATTGCGAAGCTACGCTACACTCCATGCGAAGCAAAGGAGGATCGTGAAATTGTTGGTACAATTTGGCCGGTCGGCCATACCGCCGCCATGGACGTCGACCGGGCTAGAGACCGAAACTGCTGGGTTTTGGTAAACCCCAGCGGCGGCGGCGTGCTTGTCCTGGACGAAGTGAGTATAGGTGTGTTCCGTCGCGTCGGCTGGGCTGAGCCTCAGTCGCTGACCGACCAGGACCCAAAGGTCGAGTATTGCGTGAAGGAGTTTGAGCTGATCTGAAGACGGGCCTTGACTAAACCCAAAATATCATGTTATTCTATCATGCTACTGCCAGCTTCTTGAAAGCAACCCATTCGCGCCGCCCTTGTCCTGTTCTTCTATCCTAAGAATAAGCTCCCCAAACAGCCCGTTGGCCCAGCCGAACCAGGACCTCGTCCAGACGTGCTCGTCCCACGAGTTGACGGACTCGTGCACGACCCCGGACCCGGCCGTCGAGTCGAGCACCATCTTCAGCTGCTCCGCCACCTCGTCCCGCACCTCGGCGGGGGCCCTGTCGCTGCTCAGGGGCTCGTAGGCCGTCAGGCCCGCCACCAGGGCCGCCATGGGCCACGCCCGCCCGGGGCCGAGGTGGGGCCCGCCGACGGCCGAGATGACGGGCCCCTTGGCGAAGTAGGGGTTCGCGTCGCTGAGGACGAACTTTCTGGTGTTGCGGTAGATCTGGGCGTAGTCGCGCGTTTCCGTCTTTTGCTGCTGCTGCTGTTGCTGCTGCTGTTGGTGCTTGGACCTCTTTCTTGTCCCATTCTTCTCGTCCCGCGGCTGGACTCTAAAGGGCGAGTTGCTCTTGGCAGCACCGGCGACGGAAGCCGAGGAGTTGAAGAAGAGCGGGATGGACAGGAGCGACGGCACGTTTGCGTCGTCCATCAGGTTGGCGCCGCCGAAGCCGTCGACCTCGTAGGCGATGACGTCGCCAAAGTCGCGGTGCGGCACGACGGCGTCGGCCTCGAAGCCGGCAAAGATCTCCTTTGCGAGCGAGCGCATGTCGGCGGCCAGGGCCTTGCTGTCGGCGCCCGGCAGCTGGTCGGCGATGGGGGCGGCGTCCTCGAGCGCGGCGGCGAACATGACGTTTGCGGGCACGAGGAACTGGAAGATGGTGGCGTCGTCGCTGGGCCGGAAGGCGGTGCGGACCATGCCGTCGCGGCGGCTCGGGTTGCCCAGCCCGTCGTTCGTCAGCGTCTCACTCCCGCGGTTGGTCCAGCCCGTGAAGGTCCAGGCCGACTTTTGCACCTTGCCGTCGTCGGCGTAGGTGCCGAGCTGCATCGCCGCCGAGGCGTCCACCGCCGCGCGCACGGCGGCCTTCCACTTGTACTTTCCAAAGAGGGACAGGTCGCCCGTGCGCTGCGCGTAGGCGGCCGAGACGCGCAGGAACGAGGCCAGCGAGTCCAGCTCCCACTTGCAGTCGAACACGAGGACCGGGTCGTAGGGCGGCTGCGGGTTGTTCTGGTGGAAGGCCCCGTTGTGCGTCGGCCGGATCCCGGACTCGGGCGGCGGCTGGAAGCTGTGGCAGTAGGGCGAGATGGTGATGTAGCGTGCCTGCAGGTTGATGAGCCCCCGCCAGAGCCCGGCCAGGGAGTCGTGGGCCTTGTCGGCCTCGAGGAGCGGTAGGTACGAGTAGATCTGGGACGCCGAGTCACGCAGCCACATGGCGTCGATATCGCCCGTGATGACGTACGTGAGCTCCTCGTCCGTCTCGGGCCCCAGCGCGGGCGAGCTCTGCCCGCCGAACCCGGCGGCGGCCCCCTCAGTGCCAAGCTGCTCCCGGGCGAACCCCCGCCACTTGATCATGGTGTCCAGCGTGTTGGGGTAGCTGTTCTCGAAGAGCCGGTACAGGTCCGGGTCCTTGATCACCGTCTTCATGCGGACCAGCAGCGCCTCGAGAGACGACAGGTTGTAGGTCCGGCACCCCGGCGGCGGGCGCACGAGCGGGAACTTGCGCTTCCCCGCCGACGCGGGGCCCGGCTTCTGCCGCTGTAGCTCCTCGAACTTGAGACAGGTCGGTGCGGGGGCGGCCGGTGCTGGCACCGGCGTGACGGGGTCGGGGTTGGAGACGGCGGCTGCGGGGACCTTGGGCACTCCCAGATCTTCCTCCGCTCCTTTATTCGTGGTTTGGGGACCAGTGCTACCGGCGAGACCGCGGCCAAAAGGCGCCCCGACATCCTGTTTGATGTGGAATACCAGATACAGGGTGGTCAGGACCAGAACCGTGGCGAGGACCAGGAGCCTGGCCCGCCTGGGGGAAGCGCCAAGCAGGAAAGCCATCTCCCAGTGATTCGCAGGCCCGCCGAGCGAAGAAAATAGTGGCCGGATTGAGCACGGAAACCACAGAGTCGGGGGCGGAAATCCACCTGGAACAAAAAAAAAAAAAAGAACAAGCTAGACAGAAAATGGGCGCCCGGCTGGCGGCCATCACCACGTCAATGCTCCCCAGGCTAGCTGGCCCGCTAGACCAACTCGACAAGGGGGTGGCCAGCCACATGACAGCGGACTGCAATGCCCCGGAGGCACAGGGCTTGGCATCGCATCGTATTGGGTCCGCATTTTTCGATCTGGTGCGTTGGAGCCCTAGCTTGCAACGAGGGGCTAGCTGCTGGGGGTCAGGGAGGCGTGTGTGTGTGTGTGTGTGTGTACGGCACGTGCATCTTGGCCTTCGGCCTGGCTGGTAGAGGCCACTGAAGGAGGAGATATAACTCGGAAATAAAGCGCTGATGGCTGTGTGCGATAAAAAAAAAAACCTGGACGGATATACAGAGGTTGAGATCCCCGGATATCATCCAGCCAACCAGAGTCACAGGACGCGGCTAGTCCCATTGGTGGGATCGAGGTGGGGCGAAGGTCCTGGGTTCTAGCGGCAGTTGGGCTTCCATGGAATCAAGACAAACTGGGTGATGATGTGCAAGCCATCGACATCCTGGTTGGGAAAACTCCGACCTGGGCCAAGATGGGTTGGCCCCCTGTATATGCAAGTGTATATGATATATGTTCCCTCTTTCGCTCCCCTGATAACAGATCTTTGCCCATAGAACCAGTTCCCATGAGGCCGCAAAGGGAAAACCTAAGATAGAGTCCCCCCGGATTTTCCAGCCAAGAACGCCGAGAAATGGAGTGTAGCTGGGTAGGTAGAAACTACCCAGATACCTAGATAGCAGGTGTGCGAGGTCGTGGCTCTTAGCACTGCCGATCCCCACAAGGGTTGGGGCAGCCCTACCCCGTATGTCCCAGAACAAAGTTGGAATGTTTCAAACAGCGACCAGCAGCTCGGTAGCATCAGTGTTTTGACGCATATAATCCTGCCCATCGTCTCAAAGGCGGCTCTTCAGCTTCGGCGCGGTACTTTCGGCCAAGTCGCTGCCCGAGGTCTCCGACACGACGACAACCACGACGCATATGTCGTCGATCTTGCCTCCCCTCCACGTCTCGCGCGGGTAGTACTTCTTGACCTCCTTGGCGAACGGCCCGTCGAGCTTGGTGTTGACGCTGGCCGCCTTGGCCGCGGCCGTGATCTGGGTGGCGAGGAGGCTCTGCAGCGTGGTGGCTGATGGTTCGGCGGCGCCCTCGGCCGCCGCCGCGGGGACGGTGAGCGCCGACAGGTCGGGCCTGACGCGGGTGCCCTGCTCGGTGGCCTCCCAGGCGCCCACGGCGGCCATGGCGCGGCAGACGACGCGCAGGATGTCCTGGTTGAACAAGTTGTCCCAGACGCCGTCCGAGGCGAACACGAGAACGTCTCCGTGCCGTAATCTATGTCGCGTCACCTCGGCGTCGCGCGGCATGTCGCTCAGCTGGGCGCCGCCAAAGACGGCCATGCGCGCCATGATGCTCGGCGGCACCACCGACAGCTGGAAGGGCGTGTTGAAGGCGTGGATCTGCGGCGCCGACGCCGCGTGCACCGCGTTGGCGCGCAGCTGCACGAACCCGCTGTCGCCCAGGTTCGCCACCTCGAGCGTGCCGTCCGGGCTGAGCGTGCCGACCACGGCCGTCGAGCCGCCCGCGGGGATGGAGCCGTCGGCACACAGGGCGTCGTAGCCCAGCTGCATCAAGCGGCGCGGCGTGAGCGCCTGCGCCTGCGCCGCCTGGGGCTTTTGGGGGGATTCGGTCGGTTTGGGGGCGCGGTACGAGTAGGCGAAGCTGGCCATGTTGCCGCACAGGCCGTGGGAGAAGTCGGCCGGGTCGACGCCCGAGTCCATCCAGCCGCCCACGCCGTCGGCGACGCCTAGGGCCACGCCGTCCGTGTCGCCGACGCGTGACACGAAGAAGGCGTCCTGGCCGCTCTCGGGCCGCAGCCGCTTGTTGCGCGCCTGGTCGGGCAGGATGCGGTTGTGCGGGTTGAAGTGGAAGACGTGAGTGGCCGGGTTGTAGGGCCGGTCCTTGCCGATGTACGAGGCCGCCACGCTATACGAGAAGGTCATTGGGGGCTGCGCCGGTTCTTGCGAGGGCGCCGGCGCCGTCGCTGTCTGGTGTTGTGCCGGGGTCTGTGGCGGAGGGGTCGCGTTCGAGGACCATCGCCTGCTCGTCAGAGCGCGTTTTGGGGTGGGCGAGGCCGAGACCCACGGGGAAATGAAACGTGTCGGGGCCGAGTTTGCGCAACCTGGACCGGCGGCACTCGTGGCCGAAACTGTCAGCTACCCTCGAGATGTGCGGCCAAGACCAGAGCAAAGGGAGGGAGGGAGGGGTAGGTATGTATATACATAATGCGAATGGTCGGCCTGTTGTGACCAGGAGGCCCCTCACTATAGCTGCCATGCTTCTCCGACCTGCAAGTCCGTGCCGGCTCAACAAAAATTATGAAGGGGAAAAAAAGGAGCCGTCAGCAGCCGAGTGTAACTTCCTTCTACTCCCTTACACTGCAGGAACCAGACCGTTCTTCGGCAGATCAAACAGCCTAGACTCTGGAAGAGGCGAGCGGCAGCAACATCTCGAACTGTTGTGCCAAGAAGAAGGATATGCTGACGAGATGGCAATCCAACAACATGGGCCGAATCTGTTGTCGCGCTTGTCGTGCGCATCGCACTGACGATGGGTATCTTCCCGACGGGACCACCCAATTGCAGCCCATGCCGCGGTCTGCTGATGGTGGATTTTTTTAGCGCCGATTGCCCCGAATTATGTCATTGTCGCATGGCGTGGCTTGGCTTGGCTTGGTGACAGGGAATTGATTTTGTTTCTCATCACCAAAACGATCGCGTTCCTTTGCTTATATTACTCTGAGGCTGGAATCATCTTTTGAGCCCCTATCCTTGCGACTGGATTTCCCATTCCGTACATGACAGATTGAACAATCAACATGAAGATATTCTGTGGACTTGTATGTCTTCAATAACACGCAATTAGCAGCCTGGGTGTGCGAACATGCCATGGTTGTGGATTCTCACCACATTTTGGCCTTACAGTGGCGTGGTTATTCTTTTGGACAGAACATGCAACACACCATTTTAAAATCATACTCTATCCAAAAGATGGAGATATGAGATACAACACGAGAACGAGAACGAAAAAAACAAGAACATCTCCACGCTGCTACCCCATTTTCCGCGGCAGAGTATGACATAGGACCAGCCAAAATCTGCTTTCGACCCAGCCCTCGACCAACTTTTCAGGATGAACCCAGCTCCAAAAGATACCACATCCGACCAATAGACACACTATAGAATTGAGAAAACGGGCGGGATCGGTCAACTTGGCCCTCGCGTGTGCTTCTTCAACTCAAGCATTCACCGGCTCATAAACTACATCCACGGCCATGTAGTTCTCCGGGACATACGTGGTTCCTATAGCAAAAGTTAGCCAATCTGGGTCTTTGCCTGTTTTACACCCAGGGATAGGTAGGCAGGCTCCCAAGAAGTGCGCTCAAAACTCACCTTCGAGCCAGGTCACAACCCACTCCTTGTTGGCCCTGGGGAATGCGGCCCAGCGGCCGGTCCTCGACCCGGCGTAGTCGAGCAGGTTCTTGGGCTCGGCGGCGCGCTTGTTCGCAGCGCCGGCGGCGGGCCCCTGGATCAGGGCCCACGACTTCCAGTCGGCCACGGTGCCGACCGGGTACGTGATCGAGTCTGGGCTGCTGATCTCGGTCAGCGTCGTGAGCCCGCCCGTGCCGACGAGGCCCAGCACCGAGTCGACGACGCCAGCCGGCCACTTGTGCAGCTGCACCAGCCCGCCCTGGCTGGGGCTGGGGCTCGTGTAGACGCTGAGAGGGTCGTTGTCGTTCCAGACCCCGACCTTGTCGCCGCGCACCGAGAGGTACTTTCCGTCCAGGAAGGTGTTTGGGTGCCTGGTGTTTTGTACGGTTTGTCAGCGTGTGTGTGTGTCTTTCGCACGCCTAGGCGACAAGAGCAACTAGTGATCATCTCGGTCAGACACGATGACAGCTAGGTGTGTACTTACGCGGCGATCTTGAGTTTGTAGATCGCGAGGCTGTCGTCGGATTGCGCAACAGGGGCTGCCGAAGCCGCCGTCGCGACGAGTGCCACCACGAAACTGGAAAGCCACCTCATGTTTGCTGGCTTATAGAAATGGCGAGGTTTCAAGTGCTTGGTGCTGATTCGAATTCTTCAAGGTGTTAGGCCAATGATAGTTGTATGTCTCGGGGCAACTCTGATGATCTCTTAGCACTAGGAGGGAACTTGTTTTTTCTCTCCTCTTCCTTTGACCTTCATGTCATGGGGATGCTGTCAGGTTTTATCTTTTTTCTGTCTCGATATATTTGCCTCTTCACTTTTTCCTGTTCGACATTCGCCTCTTCCTTGTCCCCCATTCCCGCCGTCTTGGCTGACATTACCCACCGTCATGGGGTTGCTCTTTCGATGTCAACACCACGCAACATGAACGTGGTATTATGAGTGGAACGACGCCCGCTCCAAGGCTTGGGTCCCTCATGGCTCTGGTCAATCCCTTCGAGCTTTTGGAGAGAAACACTTTTACCCCAAAGCCTTCCGGGATTGGTGGTGTGTACATGTGGAGGTGGCTTGGCAATATGGCGGATATTAAAAAGCCCAGCCTTAATCGAATATATCCGCCGCCCGTCCAAGGCTACGTGCATTCCAGTCGGGAAAATGCTGAGAGTCCGTTGAGTGAAAGGGAAATGTTTTGACCTGTCCTCCGAGCGGGAGATGTCATGTCTAAAATTAAACCCGATTTTCTTTCCTTCCTTCTTCCCTACGGGCCCGGCGGTGCATCCAACAGACTCCGGACGGAGGTTAGGAAGGTGGCACCAAGATGGTGAAAGCAGAGAAGGATATAAAGAGAGTTATACCGAGGCAGCAACGAAGGGGATGGAACCTAATATACCGCGCCCAATCCAAGCTCCTGCAGAGGTACGGACTTACGGGCCCGGGGAAGGCCATCATCAGGTAACGCCACGTAGCGGCAGTTCGGCGCAGACGCCAGCATCCACCCCCGGGCCGCCGCTGCAGGAAACACACGGGCGTGGACTTGAGCCGGGGGCTTCTAGAACACAGGCTTGTCAGATTCTTGTCCTGCTTTTCTGCCGTATCGGGTCATCTCTCCAATAGGAGGCCGTTCCCGCGCGGCTGCGCCTCCATGACCGCATGCCCTTTCATCACAGCAACGCGACTTTTTCCAGGCTCGTGGAAGGTGCGAGCGCCACCGCAATTTCGTCCAAATGGCCAAGCTTCCACTTCCATGGCAACAGTGCAGGTATTGGAGCCGGGAAGGACCATTGCGGGCTGCCATCGTTGAAGTCTCCGTGCAGTTCAAAGCCTGGCATTCGACAGATCTATAAACCGGCGACCTATTTTTGGGAGCATGCCGCGGAATGTGATGACCGCGAGGCGCCCAACGCTGCCTCTCCCGCTAGAGCCGATGGCAGCCGTAGAGATCGGCTCTCGTCTTGATTAACTTCCCTCACCGACCCTTGGCTGCTCATGAGATGCTACCCCCCTCGAAGAACCCGGGGGACATGATCTATTCTGCCGAGATTGCCTGCTGAAGTTGCATTCTTGCACATGTTTTATACCCACGGGCGACATTCTGCCTTGAAAGGGATAGGAAGGGGACAGGATGGAAATTTCACTGCTACAAAAAATCTAAAAGGAGTCTTGCCTCCCGCCATGCTAGTTTTTAAAGCGGTGTCAGATACAACGCAGACTTCCTGGCAACACTGGTACAGCCGGCGCGCGTCCTATGGAGCGCCGTGTATCTCGTTCTAAAGACAAACTGCTCGGGTGCTGGGATTGCATATGTGTTTGACTGGTAGCCCTTCCTGCAGGGACAATTAAGATAATCGCGCCATCCAAGACAGCTGGATCCAATGCTTCCCCAACCAAGCCGCTTACATGCCACTCTTCCCTTTCTTCCCGTCCAGGTTCCCTCCGTGGCGTCGGATAGGTAGGTGAATATCGTCATCCGTCGAATCAGCCTGTTGGTATGTCTGAGGACGCGCAGCCTCGGTGCCCAAATAGGCAGCATTATATCTCTGTGCTGGTGATGCGTCCCATCAAACTACCACGGGCTGAGCAGCACCGCGTACCTTCAGCCTCTTCGTTTTTCATAGTATACAGCCAGCCTGTCGGGGAACGGCGCGACCTTCCTGGATGCGGAGAGGAATGGAGGCTACCCTAAAACCGGGGATTCAGCAAGCTTATCTCGCCATAAAAATAGCTCGTCGTATTCGATCAGCATTTCCAGGAATACTCGAACCATGGCAGTCACGTCCTATAAGTCTTTATCCGTTAGTGCAGACCGGCCTTGGCAGACGTCGGTCTTCGTCTTTCCTTTTTCTCCATTCTGTCAACCCCTGAGCTCTATCCCTGCGCCCAGTGTTTCCTTTTCCGGGCCTTCTTCCAATAGGATCTTACGTCCACATCTTCCGTTTCCAAACTTTGACTTGGAAACTCTCCTCTGGCCGAACGAGCGCCAGTTTTACAGACAACAATTACGGGCAGGCGTCCCAGCATGATGATGGTAGTTGGGTTACATAGCTTCAAATCTTGCAAAGCGCGGGCATGGTCTTCCTTGATTTCACTTCCCCGAACACTCTATGCCAGCGGTCGTCTCGGCAAGCGTGGACGTTTTCGAGTTCAAATCGCATCTGCTTTCCCTTCCAGCCGGCTCAAGGTGATAGCGGCTGTTATAATCCTTGCGCACCCGATCGTAGACCCCGGAATGGATAGATGCGGAGTTCGCAATACACCGTCGTCATGCTTTCTCCAGAAGCCGTAGTATAAAAGAGCCCCCAGTCACCGCCCAGGGGTTGAATGATGTGCCACAGGGCAGCGGGGCCAGCCGTCAGGATTGATAACCTTCAAGCCCTATTTCAACCACCTTTGTCCAACCTACAGCTTGTGGTAGGGATTTCATCCACATCTTCTGAAAGCATTCGTGATGCTAACGAAAGGCCAGGCAGAGCACTACCAACCTGGCTCCGGCAGGCAATATCTGCTTGCTATCCGAGCTCGAAACCAAGACCAGTGTTCCCCTCAACGCGAGCACGAACTGAAGGACTCGCCTTGCAAAGGAAGCCCTAGAAAAATGCTACTGTCCAAAGCCTCCCAGGTCCTCTTGTTGGGCCTTGTCGGAGTTGCGACCTCTGCCCCGGCTGCCGAATCATCGGGTCCATGCAAGGAACGAATCCTCTGCGTCGACGGGCTGAACGAGTGCGGTGTTCGATGGGGAGAGTAAGTTGGAATTTTGTGCATGACACCGGCTATGTGCTGCCTGTCAGACGCGTAACTGATGAATCTCATCATCCACATCAGCTGCTACGATACATGCAAGCCGCACCTCCGGCCGACGGCGCCGCCATGCAGCCTTGCGACATCGACGAAGTCCAGCTCCGTCACGAAAGTGCCCACTTCGACCGTTGAGCCCACTACTACGACCACACTCTGCGCGCCAGCCTTCCTCTGCATAGACGGGATTGATGACTGCGACAACCGCTGGGGCGGGTGAGAGTCCCTGAGCACCCTTGGTCGGTTTCTCGTCTCTACACAAGAGACAAGTGCTGACTTGCTCGAATCTACCACCGAGCAACATTCTAGGTGTTATGACATCTGCAAGCCGTGGATGAAGCCCCAGGCACCCACCGCGCCGTGCTCGCGGGCTCCAAAGACGTCGCCGACCATCACAGGGCGGGCCACCTCTTCCACCACCGGCCCGAAGCACACGCCCCCGTGCCGGCCGCTCACCAAATGCGTCAGCGGAATGAACGGCTGCGGCGTCAGATACGGCGGGTGAGTTTGTGCCAAAGTACCTTTGCCATCGAGGCGCAGGGGAGACAGTCGCCAGCCCTTCTGATACAAGAGCACACTCGCAGATGTTACGACATTTGCAATCCCGCCCTCGCCCCAGTCGCGCCCGCCTGTGCATCAACGACGGCCAAGACCATCACTCGGGCTCCCATTCCCACCAGCCTCCCACCCAAGGATGACTGCCGGACGCGGACGGTCTGCGTCGACGCCGTCAACGCCTGCGGGCAGAAGTATGGAGGGTGAGTTCAGGACCAAGACAGCATC
Source organism: Gaeumannomyces tritici R3-111a-1 (assembly GCF_000145635.1). Taxonomy (NCBI): domain Eukaryota; kingdom Fungi; phylum Ascomycota; class Sordariomycetes; order Magnaporthales; family Magnaporthaceae; genus Gaeumannomyces; species Gaeumannomyces tritici. The sequence continues at coordinate 3,676,546 of NW_008804549.1, read as the reverse complement.
TGCTTTCCTCGTTCTTGTATCGGCGTTCGCGCGTACAACATAGTAATTTACTGACGACCTGATACCGCCATTGCCTTCGTCAGCTGTTTCGCTGATTGTAAGCCGTGGCCTCTCTCACCTCCGCCCTGCCCTGCGTCCACATCAACCCCGAGGCCGAGTGCGACAAAAAGGCCTGCTTAGAGAGCCGAGAGATTGTGGGATTCCCAGTCGATATGTGTGGCTTCCGTATCGCTCACATGTCGCCTTGCGCGAGGGGATAGAATTCCTCAGTGGGTAGATTCAGTCAGAAAAAAAAGTTAGAAAAAGTTAGATGCCATATTTTCGCATCTTACTTCGAGTTTCGAATCACAATAGTCCCGTGAAGCTTTACATCCAGGCCTTTTATGCGGTAATCAAGTGGCATTACTCCGACGATGAATCCGGACAAGAATCCCGAAGAGCATAGCGGAGTCCGGCCCTGCGAGCTCCGGTTCGGGCCGATCGAGCGCAGCGTAGGTCACTTGGGAGCGAATTTGAGCCTCGGAGTCTGGTAAAGGTCCGGTCACGGTCAACCACTTCCTCGACATGCAGCACATGCACTTGGCGACTCCAGTGACTCACGGCAGGGAGGACGGTCCGTCCACCAGGCGGTGACGCCAACTTACAGTGGCAACGGGGCGAGAAAAGCGGACCAAGTGCGGCAATTTCTGGCAGCCTCGCCACGGAAATGCCGTTTCGACTCCTACCAAAACTTGTCTGGTTGGCGTAGCAATGCTCGCGTAGGAGGTACGACGGGTTAGTGAGGGATATCAATTGTATTTGTAATGTCTGGCAGTAATTTTTTGCTGTGCTACGCCTCACGCATTTGAGGTCTGACAGGTGTTGCGAGTTACATGACTCACAACATCATCACCAAGCCTGTCCACTCAAGAGAGCTTCATTTTTTGCGAGTGCGCGGAGCGTTCTCTATTCTCCATGCAGATGCATTCGTTGGTGGCTTTGCTTTTTGGTATTGCTTTTGTCAGCTATTAGTCCAGGCAAGATAAGCACTACCAATTGGCAAAGGCGACGAGCTGTGAGCGTCTAGATTCGTTTGGCTACCACGTTGGATGGAGCCGCTGAGGCCGCGGACGCACTACGATGCGGCCGTTGCTCAGCAGTCCCAGGCCGCCTAAGTGGGACCGTGGATTGCTGAGAAGTCCGCCCAGGGACTGGAACACCCGCCAGTCTGGACTTTTGTTGCGAATAGAGCCCGGCGAGGATGGACATGGGTTCTATCGTGAGGCGCTGAAACAAATGTTCGGTACCATCTGTAGGGGCACAGAACGTTAAAGCCGGCCCACCGACCGGGGGTTATTACGGGGTACAGTGCCCACATAGTGTACTACAGTGCTTTCAACCTTTTTTTTTCTTGCGCTTCAGCGTCCTTTTCCTTTTTCCTTTCCGCAAAATACCCAAAATGCAAAGGATGTAAAAAATATTGGGATTAAACGCGCTGGCCGGCTGGGAAAGCAAATACAACGGTTAATTTATCCCATTAGCTTATGAGAAAAAAAAAAGTCGAAAGCACTGTAATACACTATGCGAGCACTGTACCCCCTAATGACCCCGGTCGGTGGCCGACGTCAACGTTCTCCCTCTGCTCGGGAAGAGTGGAGAGATTGCATCTCTCTGACGACTTGGTATCCTAGTCAAGAAACGTGGTGATATCACTGGTCCGGTATGCTTCTCCCCGGACCCCTTCTTCATGCACGGCCGCCGCCGGCAGAAAAGAGCGCAGGCACACGGCAAACCAGGCCAGTGTCCCCTACTTTAGCCACTAATAGCCGACCAGGCGGCGTACAAGACATGTACACAGGCAGCCGGACGGAAGACGCATCGTATCGACCAGGTGGCTCATGGCTTGGCCGTTGCGCTTCTGCATCATTCGGGGTTGTGCACATCACGGGCTCTCCAACAGCACGGCTGGGCTGGACTAGCCCGGGTTATCCGTATACGCAGGGATGACGAGGGGATTTGCACAATCGAGACGCCCCAAACCCGACAGGGCCGGGCCGGGTCTTGGGTCCCCTGTGCTCCAATGGGGCAGCTCCAAACAAAGACACCCTCCATCCACGAACCGGCGGGATGCTCGGATGTGGTGGGGGTGTCGTCTCCGGAGAGGTGACCCAAGGTCCGCGGGATTTTGCGACCAAGGGGAGACTGCTGGTCTTTGGCGGGAGAATTGCAGGCGGCATCAGAGAGGACAGGCAATTGAGGATGGGCAGACGAGTACCTAGCTTGAGCACTCATGACCGGGGAAGGAGCTCCTTGGCTGCCGTAGCAAGCTTTCATCGTGTTCTATGGATGATATCTAGTCCCCGCGCCATTGGATACTACACCTGCAGAGCTGCAGCCAGAGCTATCTCCGGGCAGTGCGGTGAGCGAGGGCGGAACAGGCTGTCAGGACCGCACAACACAACCACCGTAGCGGCCTGCAGGACACCGGACAAGCGCCTGCCGTTTGACGCGTGGGCCAGTGCTCCCCTGCCCTGCCGTGAGTGGGCGAGTGAGTAAGCCGTCCTTGCCCCGCTACGCCCCAAATTCTACAATTCATCGAAACTTACCCACCCGCCTTTTTACGCCGACACAGGCGCCTCCCAAACCTGTTCTCTTCCACCCCAACAAACATCTCCACCGACGCCTCTCGGTATAAGAACAAAGGCTTCTCCTCCGTGTCTGGTCCACGCACGACCCCTTCGACGGCAGCTCCCCATTGCATACCTTCTCACCACCAACCCTCCCAACTCCCATCCAGCGCAATCATGTCTGGAGCCGTGTAAGTCCACCAACCCCACCTTGTCCACCCCGCCGTCTCCGTGAGGTATTTCGGCTCTCCGCCGTGCTCTGCTCGCGCCTCCGGATCTTTCACCGCGCCTGTATCCCCCTTCCCTTGCTGCCCAGGTTTGCCTCCAGTCGACATTCGACCTCGTTTCGCCTTGTGCCCGGTGCTGAGTGCTCGCAGCGCTCGCCTCGCCAACCTGAGCAAGGCCTTTCCGCCCCTGACATCATCGCCATCCTCGACTGAAAGGACAAGCAATGCTGACAATGCCGGAAGTGCTGATCTCGGCCTCATCGGCCTGGCCGTCATGTAAGTTTTCCTCCCGCTCCCGCATGCTCCGGGCTCTCTCCAACCGCCCGCTTCCTCCCTTGCCTGAAGCCCCCGTGGCTCTCCGGGCGGCTCGCTCGGCTTCTCGGCTGACTCGGCACTTCGTTTGCCGTTTGCAGGGGCCAGAACCTGATTCTGAACATGGCGGACCACGGCTTCACCATCTGCGCCTTCAACCGTACCGTCTCCAAGGTCGACGCGTTCCTGGCGAACGAGGCCAAGGGCAAGTCGGTTGTCGGCGCCCGCTCGACCGAGGAGTTCGTCTCCAAGCTCAAGAAGCCCCGCCGTGTCATGCTCCTCGTCCAGGCCGGCAAGGCCGTCGACGACTGGATCGAGACCCTGATCCCGCTCCTGGAGCGTGGTGACATCATTATTGATGGTGGCAACTCGCACTTCCCCGACTCCAACCGCAGGACCAAGTACCTGGCCAGCAAGGGCTTCTCCTTCGTCGGCTCTGGTGTCTCGGGAGGTGAGGAGGGTGCCCGCTATGGCCCCTCGCTGATGCCCGGTGGCCACGAGGCTGCCTGGCCCCACATCAAGGACATCTTCCAGAGCGTGTCTGCCAAGAGCGACAACGAGCCCTGCTGCGAGTGGGTTGGTGACGAGGGTGCTGGCCACTACGTCAAGATGGTGCACAACGGTATCGAGTACGGTGACATGCAGCTGATCTGCGAGGTTCGTTTCTCTACTTCCGTAAAGATGCCGGCCCCGCGCAAGGGCCTGGGTAGGCCAAGCAGGGACGGTGTAGCTGACTTTTCTCTCCCAACAGGCCTACGACATCATGAAGCGCGGTCTGGGACTGTCCAACAAGGAGATCGGCGACATCTTCACCGAGTGGAACAAGGGCGTGCTCGACTCGTTCCTGATCGACATCACCAAGGACATCATGTACTACAACGACGAGGACGGCACCCCCCTGGTTGAGAAGATCCTCGACAAGGCCGGCCAGAAAGGAACCGGAAAGTGGACCGCCATAAACGCCCTGGACCTTGGCATGCCCGTCACCCTGATTGCCGAGGCTGTCCTGGGTCGCTGCCTGTCCGGAATCAAGGATGAGCGTGTCAAGGCGTCGCAGAGGCTGGAGTACGTTGGCCGGGCCAACAGCTTCGAGGGCGACAAGGACCAGTTCATCAAGGACCTCGAGCAGGCCCTTTACGCCTCCAAGATTATCTCTTACGCCCAGGGCTTCCAGCTGATGCAGGAGGTACGTGTTCATGATGCACAGCATCCTTCCTTGATATCACTGTTCCTGATGCACTGTCTAACAAATCTGTCCGTAGGCCGCACGGGAGTACGGATGGAAGCTCAACAAGCCCTCGATCGCCCTCATGTGGCGCGGTGGCTGCATCATCCGGTCCGTCTTCCTGAAGGACATCACGGCGGCTTACCGAAACAACCCCGACCTGGAGAACCTGCTATTCGACGACTTCTTCAACAAGGCCATTCACACCGCTCAACCCGGCTGGAGGGACGTGGTCTCGAAGGCTGCTCTCCTCGGAATCCCCACCCCCGCATTCTCCACCGCCCTCTCATGGTTTGACGGCTACCGGACTAAGGACCTGCCTGCGAACCTGCTGCAGGCCCAGCGTGACTACTTCGGCGCCCACACTTTCCGCATCAAGCCCGAGTTTGCGAGCGCCAAGTACCCTGAGGGCCAGGACATTCACGTGAACTGGACTGGACGTGGCGGCAACGTCTCTGCCAGCACATACTCGGCCTAAACAACTCGAAACAAAGATTCTCTGCATGTAAATCAAGGAGGAGTTGACCATGATAAATTAGAATGAATGAAACGTTCCCCGTTCAAAAGTCTACTCTGTTCCGATTCATCCATGACCGTGAGCTGAACTGGGCCAGAGGCAACGACTCGGCCCCAGCGCATCGCCGGCCAAATCAGTTCATCCTGACTCGGAAGAGGATGTCGCGTCAAGTCGCAAGGGTGATCTTCAGTGAATGTGTTGTTGGCGGTGACGGCTTTCTTCTCAAAGGCCCGGGGAAGCCTGGCGGCAATTGAACTGGAGGTAAAATCCATTAGACGTTGGGGGAGTTGTTGGCCCAGGAAGTGTTCGGTTATGTAATCACTGGCCGCCACATTGGCAGTTTCCCTGCGCCACTTCTCGTAAGCTCCACTTTCCAGAACGCGCCGGGAGGAAATTCAGAGCTCGCGAACGAGTGCCGGATTATCGCGACAGGCCGATTGAGAGAAGAGCAAGCAAGCCAAACCAGCCAGCGCATCGGCACACCCGCATCCACAGGAGACCATCCACGTTCGATCAGCGCCAAAATCATCAACAAGATCGCCGGCCCTCTGGTCTATCTGGCAAGATGGACCCGCCACCCCCAAGCCAGGGCGTGCACGATCAATTGGTGAGTGAGCCTCGTGGCGCGTGGGACTCGACAGCTTTGCGACAATGCGACATCTCTTTGATGAGGCGAGACTCGGAGCGCTAACGCGATGGACCGCGCCGTAGCTGCCCCATGTGCATCTCATCAGCACACACAGGTACCCCTCTCTGCAGAGGATCGAGCCCCAGAGGGTGACGGAGTGGCTACTGGCCGCCCCAAGGATCTCTCGCGATGTCGCGCCCTTCTCGTGGACCTACCTGGACACTCCCCCCGATGGCTTCGTGTTTTGCGCCTGGCAGCCGCTCCAGCGCCTGAACACGGAGTTTGCGAGCGACGGCTATATCTGGAGTGGCCCCGAAATGGCGTACTGCCACGATCTCGGCAATGGCTTGGTATGTGATACTACTCGCCGTCCCTTCGGAAAGCTGGCCGGGCTACTGATATCCACTGGTTGTGGCTAACATGGCTCGCGACGTTAAAGATGCTAGAGACATACCACCAAAAGGCCGGCTTCAAGCCCATGGCCGAGCCGTACACGATGCACTCGCGTCGCCGCTACCGATTGGTGCTGGGCAAGACGCCCAACCCGAACATGCCTCCTCACCAGATTGACCCGAGCCTTTTCATCGTCCATTACGGCCCCAGCGAGCCGCAAGACCACATCCCGGCCAACGCGATCCAGGTCGACCCCCGCACGCACAGCATCCTGAACTTCCGGATGCAGCTGCAGCGTGCTGGCCAGATTGTGCGCAAGAGCTTCATGCTGAACGACCGCGCCAACTACCCCCAGATCCCGCTCCCGCGCATGTTTCCGGACCCGCACTCCGTCCAGCGACCCCCCGTGCCCCAGAATGTGGCCTATCCACCTGGTCCTCCTTCCAAGCGAGGCGCCCGTAGCCACGCTGCGCAGCAGCAGCAGCAGCAGCAGCAGCACCAACAGCAGCACCAACAACAGCAGCACCAGCATGCCCAACAACAGCACGCTATGGGTGGCCCGGGCGCGTCGCTCTTGGAGTTTGAGGATGACGAGGATACTTCGCGTGGTGATATGTTCGATCATGTGACGCCGCGCGATGTCAGCGTTGCGAGGTATACGCAGAACCACGAGTGGATGGAGGAAGTGTTTGCGTCACCGTATAGGATGAGCCAGATCGAACTGCCGGACCTAGGGTTGGGTCTCAAGGGCGAGCTTGCGTCGGTGACCCAAGGAGTTTTCGAGGCCCAGGGGGAGAAGGCCGAAAAGGAGGTGCCCAAAAAGGCGTACGTTGGCCGGCTTGACAAGGATCTCGCCGACGAATTTAGGAAGCGGGTGGACGAGAGGATCGAGGCTACCCAGGCTGAGATGAAGCGCATGGAGGCAGAACACGCCAAGACTCTGGCCGAGATAGAAAAGGGGCGCTTGTTCACGCGCGCCGAGAGGGAGCTACGCGGTCCATCCGACAACTCGTCCGAGTTCTGGCGCCTTGAGGGCAGGCTTGACGGGACAGAGGATGGCGGGCGTGCCGGCGGTCGCAGAAAAGATCCGGACGAGGTCGCGGCCACTGTCGAAACCACCGTCGGCCGCAAACCAGTCGAGGTGCAGGATGTGCTGCGGGTCCAGGCCGGCGGCTACCAGGAGCCAGTGGTGGAGCCACCGAGGGTCGAGCCTGCTTCGCAGCCGCTGCTTGACCCCCTACTGGCTGACCCAGCAACTGCATCGTCCATGTCGCGGCACCCGTCACATGCTGGCTCACAGAACAGCGGCATCATGGTAGGCGACTCGGACATCGATATGGGAGGCACAGCAGCCGGGCTGCTGGATCAGATGCACACTGGCTTTCCTTCGTCGACATCGACACCTGTCAACAACTTCCCGACGCCGCAACCACAGCTGCAGGCTGGTCACTCCAACGCAGGTACCCCGCAGGCTGGCGCCCAGGTGCCTTCGCCCCATCCGCCACCTCCAGGTCAGCAACACCAGCAGCACCCGGTTAGCGCATCACACGACGTGGACATGGCAAATTCGGCAACTGGTGAGGCCGCTGGCAAGGAAGCCACACCCCTTACCGCCCCTGATCAAGGGACGGGTAGCGGCGATTGGGTCGTAATCCCCAAGACCACGGGCGCCGAGATGCCTCTAGGTGCAGGAACCGTGGCCGCCCACGCATCACCGGCGGTTCCTGGGGCCACCGCCGGCGGTGATGTCGGCGCTGGGATGGAGCCGCAGGCAAAGCCGCCGATGGCAGGGAACATGCAGGGACTGGGTGCTAGTAAGCCTGGCTCGGCGATGGGCACACCAGACAACTTCAGCTCCCTCGGAGACATTGTGGAGGGGGGCGGGGATGCGCTGGCGAGCTTTGGCGGAACCCCTGGAGTAGGTGACGACCTGGACCTCAACATGGACATGGAAGACTCGGCCTTTGGAGATGCCTTCCATGGCGTGAGCGAGTCACGGACCGGCGATGGCGTGGGCGGCGACGGCACGCCTTCCGGAGTTGAGGGGGGCCTGTAGGAAGGGCTTGACCTCACCGACTTTCCTGAATTTCCCGACATGACCGGGTGGCTGTAAAGCGATTGGATGGGGCGCGAACAGTCTAATACGATGGTGACGACACTCGACTCTGTGGCTGCCTCTTGCTCACTTCTGTTTGCAGATGGCACGCTCGACTCGGCCAGAACTCGGCGTACCCATGCTTCCAGTACAGGACGTAATGGCGCTGCCGCTCTTGGTTTCGTTTTCTGGGTAGTTGTTATACGGCGTTAGGAAGAGCAAACCCTAGGAACAGTCTGCCATATGTGATGGATGCAGGAGCACATTCTTAGGTTATATTTTCTTGCTCCACCTTGTCGTTTTCATAAATGTGCTTCTTCGTCTTTCCCTGCCCAGTCGGCCATGTATAACATATTTCCTTGGTTGCTTTGATCAAAGGATGTTGAGATATACCTAAACCTGTACACTGTCAATTCCCCAAGCTCGGTGTACCTTCAGCAAACACGTTCGTAACCTGAAACCCTGCACTTTTTCTAGGCATGAGAAACGGGGCATTGCATGAGATGCGAGGACTGCAACGAGCAACAGGAAGAAAGATGTGCGAAGTGCGAAAATGATATGGGAAATCGTATCAGAAGAGGCGACCGACAGTACACAACCGAACTGCGGACCGTTCTACTGGCGTGCCAAGGGGTATAAGAGGAGCGACGAACGAAACAAACTACACGCTCTTTATTGCCGCCTGTGTCTGGAATATCACGAAAATGTCTTAAACATATCATCCGCCGGCATCCAACTGCTTGCCCGGCCAGCAGAATACAAAACCACTGCCCAAGCCCAGACCCAGAAAAGAGGCAACGGCCTCTACTCCAAGACAAATATACATAAACCGCAAGCAAGCGGGGCTCGTGGA
>NW_008804549.1:3641018-3656341 GCF_000145635.1 Gaeumannomyces tritici R3-111a-1 | reverse complement strand
CACGCGTTCAAGGGATTTGTGATTATTTTGATGCAAAAGGCATTACTTATAGCCACAATGACGTTCTTCGCTTTGCCGGATCATAGATGCAGAGGGCAAAATGACTGCACTGCAGACTGAATGGGCTCCTTTTTTTTGTGGTGGTGGGGAATAAATTGCGGTCCAGACTATTTTCCCGACTCTAGTTTGCCCGACCCGTGCCACCCACCGAGGCGCCATCTGGTCGGCAACTCGGCTAACCACAAATCTGTGATTGGCCGTTTCTCCTGCTCTTGATCGGCGTCGCGCTCCTGTCTCCTGCCAGAGCCACCAAAAAAGCTACACGAGGCACTGCGCTCCAAGATCAGGCCAATCCCCCAGCGTCAAGTGTCACAATGGCGTCCCAAATGGCTTGGAGAAGATTAGCCGCCCAGTCAGTCCTGCGGGCACCGCTGAGGAGCCCGATACAGACGAGAGCCTTCTCTGCAACACGCTCGGCAGGTATAGCTCCCCTGGAGCCCCTCGCGAGGCTGGCACCTGGCTAACCCGGACGCGCGCACAGCTCGCATTCTCGGTACGGGCCCTCTGCGGGCAAAGGAGGCTTCCAAGCACGTCGGCAGCAAATACCCCGTCATTGTACGTCACCTCTCCTCCAAAGAGCCGGGAGAAGGCGTCGTCTAACGAGAGCCATCTCTCCAGGACCACGAGTACGATGCGATCGTCGTCGGAGCCGGCGGTGCCGGTCTGCGAGCTGCCTTCGGTCTGGCCGAGGCGGGCTTCAACACGGCCTGTATATCGAAGCTCTTCCCGACCCGATCCCATACGGTAGCTGCGCAGGGCGGCATCAACGCTGCGCTGGGCAACATGCACAAGGACGACTGGAGGTGGCACATGTACGACACGGTCAAGGGCTCCGACTGGCTCGGAGACCAGGACGCCATTCACTACATGACGCGCGAGGCACCTGCCTCTATCATCGAGCTCGAGAACTACGGCTGCCCCTTCTCGCGTACCGAGGACGGCAAGATGTAAGTTGGTCTCCAAGCTGTCCCTCCCGGTGTTGGAGAGGCCATTCCACCTCCCGCGCTGCTGCGCTGCCATGGTGCTGACCTTCACACAGCTACCAGCGTGCCTTTGGTGGCCAGTCGCAGGAGTACGGCAAGGGCGGGCAGGCGTACCGCTGCTGTGCTGCTGCTGACCGGACGGGCCATGCACTGCTGCACACTCTCTACGGCCAGTCGCTTCGCCACAACACCAACTACTTCATCGAGTACTTCGCCATGGACCTGCTGATGGAGGACGGCGAGTGCCGCGGTGTGATTGCCTACAACCAGGAGGACGGCACGCTGCACCGCTTCTTCGCGAAGAACACGGTCCTGGCCACGGGCGGATACGGTCGCGCCTACTTCAGCTGCACGTCGGCGCACACTTGCACTGGCGACGGCATGGCCATGGTCGCCCGCGCGGGTCTGCCCAACCAGGATCTCGAGTTTGTTCAGTTCCACCCGACGGGTATCTACGGCGCCGGCTGCCTCATCACCGAGGGTTCGCGTGGTGAGGGTGGCTACCTGCTCAACTCGGAGGGTGAGCGTTTCATGGAACGTTACGCCCCTACCGCCAAGGACCTAGCGTCCCGCGACGTCGTGTCGCGGTCCATGACCATGGAGATTCGCGAGGGCCGCGGTGTCGGCCCTGAAAAGGACCACATCTACCTGCAGCTGAGCCACCTGCCTGCCGAAGTCCTGGCCGAGCGCCTGCCCGGAATCTCGGAGACTGCCGCCATCTTCTCGGGTGTCGATGTGACCAAGCAGCCCATCCCCGTTCTGCCGACGGTGCACTACAACATGGGCGGCATCCCGACTCGCTACACGGGAGAGGTCATCACCGTGGACGAGAAGGGCAAGGACAAGGTTGTTCCTGGCCTGTTTGCCTGTGGCGAGGCCGCCTGCGTGTCTGTGCACGGCGCCAACCGCCTGGGTGCCAACTCGCTCCTGGACCTGGTCGTCTTCGGCCGTGCCGTGTCGCACACCATTCGCGACAACTTCGCGCCCGGAGCCAAGCACAAGCCCCTCTCGGCCGACATTGGCGCCGACTCGATCGAGGTGATGGACAAGGTCCGCAACTCGGACGGCCCCAAGAGCACCGCCGAGATCAGGCTAGCGATGCAGAAGGCCATGCAGACCGACGTCAGCGTGTTCCGCACCCAGGAGTCTCTGGACCAGGGTGTGCGCAAGGTGAACGAGGTCGACCAGACCTTTAGCCAGGTCGGCATCAAGGACCGGACCATGATCTGGAACTCGGACCTGGTCGAGACTCTGGAGCTGAGGAACCTTTTGACTTGCGCGTATGTGTTTCACCCAGACTCCTCACCCATTTCCTTTTCCTCATAGACATGATTGTGAACAAGCTAACACTGTGTTTTCCTTCGATAAACAGCACCCAAACCGCCACCTCGGCGGCGGCCAGGAAGGAGTCCCGCGGTGCGCACGCGCGCGAGGACTTCCCGGACCGTGACGACAACAAATGGATGAAGCACACTCTCAGCTACCAGAAGAAACCCCACGGCAAGGTTGAGCTGTCATACCGTGGCGTCATTGGTCACACACTCGACGAGAGCGAGTGCAAGGCTGTGCCTCCGTTCAAGCGCGTATACTAAAAACTGGGGCCGGGGTTCAAGTTGGGATGGTAGACAGGCATTTGCTACTAATTAAAAACAGGGACCATATGTTACCATCTGTTCTTAACACTTTCTTTTTTTTGTGTGTGAATCGCCCTGCACTCATGAAGTGTGCACTTTATCTTTGTGTCGGGTGTTTTTCGGGGTGCAGAGTCAAGGGATATTTTGGTGCATCAGGGGAAATCAAAGCGAGTGGCTTTGAGTTGTACAGGGAAACCCAAAGAATAAAAAATAATAAAAATAAAGTGATAACCACGTTTTTAATAATCTCAGCCATTCCCGCCGGGGTTACCAACCAACTAATCCCACCCACCACTCAAAAGGCCATCTCCTTCTTGATCTCGGCGATGGCGCGGCCCGGGTTCAGGCCCTTGGGGCAGGTCCGGGTGCAGTTCAGGATGGTGTGGCAGCGGTACAGGCTCATCGAGTTGTCGAGGGCGGCGCGGCGCTGGGCGGTGCGCTCGTCGCGCGAGTCGGCCAGCCACCTGTACGACTGCAGCAGGATGGCGGGGCCGAGGTACTCCTCCGAGTTCCACCAGTACGACGGGCACGACGTCGAGCAGCAGGCGCACAGGATGCACTCGTACAGCCCGTCCAGCTTTTTCCTGTCCTCCTTGCTCTGGCGGTACTCCTTGCCCTGTAGAGGAGAAAAAGAAGGGATGCTGCGTTAGCTTCTCTGCGGAACACGCGTCTCTCGGGCCCTGGTTCAAACTTACATCTGGCGAAGGCGTGTCCCGCTGCAGGTACGGCTTGATGGACCTGTACTGCTTGTAGAAGTGCGTGAGGTCGGGCACGAGGTCCTTGACCACGTACGTGTGTGGTAGTGGGTAGATCTTGACCTCGGCCGAGTCCTCAGTGGGGATGCGGCCTGCAGATGCGTGTGCGCTTCAGGTTAGAGCGTCGCTCAGCTCCTCCAGCCAGCCAGCCAGCCAGCCAGCCAAACAACCAAGGGGAGTCCCCAGGCGCGCGCCGCGGCGTCTCGGGGCAGATGGGAGCCTTTTGTCCCGTCCCTCCCTTCCCTTCCGGCCGCCCAGCAAAGATACCCTCCTTCCCCTCCCATCCCCCTCAAGAATCGCGCGGGAAGCACTCACACAAGCATGCCAGCGTGTTGGTGCCGTTGATGTTCATGGCGCAGCTGCCGCAGATGCCCTCCCTGCAGCTGCGGCGAAACGTCAGGGTGGGGTCGAGCTCGTTCTTGATGCGCACGAGGGCGTCGAGCACCATGGGCCCCGTCTTGTTGAGGTCGAGGCTGTACGTCTGCATGTGCGGCTTCTCCGTAGGCTTGCTGGGGTCCCAGCGGTAGATCCGGAACGACTTGAGCCGGGCGTCCTGCGAGGGGGCCGGCTCTGACGACGACGACGACGACGACGACGACACCGAGGCCATGGCGCGCACGCACACGGGCTTGAGGGCGCTCAGGACGGGGCGGCGCGTCGATGCGGCTGCTGCCCCGAGTAGCCGGGAGGAGGCGGAGCGGAGGGACGCCATCGTGGGCGGGTGCGCGGGCGGGCGGGTGCGCGTGGTCTAGGTTGGTGCTCGTCCTAACGGAAAGAAAGGGGGGGTAAACACAGGAAAGGCAGACAAAAAGAAAGGAAGAAAAACGGATCAATTGCCGAAACCAGTTGCTCAACAGAGAGCCGCGGCGGCAGGCGAACCCGAGAGTGGCAAGGCTGGCAAGGGGGATGGATGGCCGATCAATCAAAAGACTGCCTCACACGGCGCTGTGCGGGTTCGTTCATAGGTGTTGGGTGTTGTCGCCGTTGTGACTTTTGCCCTTCGGGACACCTCGGTTATCGACTCGCCCCCCAGCTCCGGCTGCTCGTGCGGGTCTAATTGGAGCCGGATAGTAGGGCCAGCCAATGGGAGCCGACGTGTTTTCAAGCAGCTAGCTAGGCTAGCACGTGACAGACATTACCGCCACAATTGACGCGGCGACCCCGCTTGGACTAGTCCGCACCTTGCAAACCGATGATTAGAGTCTGCATTGGGCTCTGGTGTAGGTTCCCTATTTCCTACTCTATTTCCGTAAAAGCCTATGGAAATATCCCTTCTTTTAAAAACTTAGAACCCCGTCCCCGCGCCCTCAATGTCCCCTTCAACCCTGGAGCGTGCTAGAGCGTTCAGTGCCCATGTCAAACATGACATGATACCCAAAAAGGAGGTGGTTGCCCAGCCCCTGAAATCCCAGTGTAAGCCATCACAGACGCTTTTTGCCAAGTAGCCCATGCACACCTTTTGCAAATATCAATAATTGAGAAGCCTCATGGTATCCCACCAAACACAACCTCGTGATTCCCTCACACCCAAAGGAAGAAGAAGAAGAAGAAAACTGTTAGAATACAACAAAGAAGGGTCATGTGTGAAGCCCGCCAGCTCATTCGGCTAGCACTATCCTCAGCATCGAGAGGAAGTTTTCCCTCAGCTTGTGCACCTCGGCGATGTCTGGCTTCTCAGGCTCGCCGGCGCGGCGCCTGAGGCGGTCTCGTTGCTTCGCCCGACGCCGCCTCTCGGCCTCGATGGGATCCAGGTCATCCTGGATCTCAGCCTCCTCCTCGTCGTCCGAGCCCGATTCGTCCTCGTAGGCCATGTCCTGGAGGTCCATCTGGTCGAGCCCAAAGTCGCTGGACTTGAACCCGACGGGCACGCCGTCGACGCCGGGTGCGCCGCCGCCCTCGGCCGCCATCTTCTGCCTCGTCTTGTCCTGGTGCCACTTTTTCCGCGCCTCCTGCCACCCGATCAGCTGATCGATCTCGGCGATTGCCTTCTCCTTGTCCACGACGTTCATGCTGATGCCACCCTCGAACAACGCGTTGACGTCGAGAGTGCCATTCTTGGGCCCGTGTCGCAGGAACTCGAGGATTCCCTCGATCCAGCCCATGAGCTGGGTGAATAGCCCGTTATCGTGCGTGTGCACCTCGTGAACGAACTTGTAGAAGTTGTGCTCGTGGCGCTGGCACAAGTCAATGAAGGCCTGGACGGTCTGGTTAGGGTCCGCTGAAGCGTCCTGCTCACGGCACTGCTCCACAACCTAAAGCAAGTAATGGGAATTAGAACCAGCCGGCTTCCTCGGGGAAATGGGGAATATGGGAGATGGATTACCTGGATAGTGTCATCGATGAAGACAGCAAAGTCGGTGATGCTATTGTAAACGTTGGCAGACTTATAGACCCGCACAAGCGGCTCGTAGAATATGGTGAAAAGATCCCTGAAGAGCTGGAGCGTCACGGGCTCCTCGATCAGGTGCAGCATCATCTCCTTGTCCCGCTGCCTCAGCTGGAGCTTCAGGAGCTGCTTTAGGTACGAGAAGAGCTGTGCGCCCTGCTTGAGCTCATCGTCCACATTCTCAACGGCGCTATTGAACGCGACGTATGCGTTGTAAAGCCGCCCGATTTGGTCGGCCGTCAAGCTCGGTTCGAGGAACTCGGAACGGAGAATCGCGACGACTATGTCGACATCATCGGCCGCCGCCTCCTCCCGGATGGCCACCTTGACATACTCTTCCGCCTCGGAGAACTTCTTGATCTTTTCGGCGAAGACCGCGTCGCCAACCTTCTCAGCCAGTTGATCTATCGCCCGCTGGAAGTTGCGAATTCCGTCGTTCAGGGTCATTGTAAAGATGCGCTGCAGGAGAGACCGCGCCCCAAACGGCTGTGCTAGGAAGATGTCCAGGATGCCCGACATGACAGCGGCAGGGTTCGCGATGCGGATGGCGTTCTTCATGAGCGTATACGGCATGAGGGAGTGGACCCGCTTGGCCTGGGCAAACAGCTCGGGGGAGTTGTCCTCGGCCAGGAAGAGGTGGTAGATGGTAGCTGCAACCTCGATGCGAAGCCACTCGGCGAATTTTTGATACTGGATGCTGAGGTCCTGGATCGTCTCCTTCTCTTTGATCTCCTGAAACAGCATGGTCAGGCCATTCCGCTCGACAATATCCTGACGGAACCTGTAGCGCGCCCAAGTCAGTAATCGTGCACGCTATGAACCAGTAGGTAGCCCAGGCCCGCGATTAGTATCTCCAAGCTTGAAACTTACTGCTCCATGTAGACATCCAGGTCTGCGGCGCGCTTGCGCGCTATCTCGTAGAACTTCTTCTGTTCCACCACACGCTTCTCGTCCACCTCCTTACGCCGCATGATGTCCACGACATCCTCATCCTTGGGCGTGATGGGGTCGTGCGTCAAGAAATCCTGCATGGCCTTGGTTGTGGCCAGCTGGGGGTTATGTAGCAGCGATCGCAAAAATGCCCGGAGAGACACGCGCTGGTTCTCTCGGAACAACAGCACATTTCCCTGTTTTAAAGGTTAGTATCTTGCTTGACTATGGCCTAACTACCCAAGAGTATCGCGTAGAGTTTAAGAGCACTTACATCCGGCTTCATCCCGGGGCTGTTACGGCCATCCGTGGAACGGCCGTCCATCGATGGCCGCGGGGAGGCTCTGCTAGATCCAGATCCTGTCCTACGGTGGTCTGTCCAGATAGGTTTTATTAGCACCACATTATACCCGCCGAGGGGTTCGGGTGACGTTGGCATTCTCATTGTACCTTTGATACGGTTGACAGACAATGTCTTGACCCCATCGTAGCTAGCATTGCCCGTTAATTGTGTAGACACGGACGAGACTGATGACCGGTCATCGTCGTCCTTGGACAGGAGGCCACCAAGGAATGCGGACGAGTTGCTCTTGTTCTTCCTGGGGATGGGCGGCAAGACTTTGCCGGGGAGCTCTGTGCGGATATCATTGCGGAGCTTGACGAAGTCGCCATAGCGTCTAGCAACAAAGTACTCCAGCTCCCCTTTCCTTTTTATCCTGAGGATGAATTCCTAGCCATATCATGTCAGCGCCTCCTGCCCCTGACTTCTTCAACATACCAGGGAGTGGACAGTGCGAGGGACATGTGCAAGGAATCAAAGGGGCTGCTTACCGAGTGCTTGTGATGCCTGATGTTCCTCTTCACAGACGTGATGCGCACCGCACAGATGTTGGCGTCCCAGCCGTTCAGGTAGTTACCCTCGGGCATGGACGCCAGCACACCGGTGTCGATGGCATCTCTGTCCACGATCTCGAGCTCTGAGAATCTTATTCTCTCCTCGAAACCCGAAGAAGTTCGGACGCCCGACACTATCATCAGCTCCACGAGCTTCTGCGCTTTGAGCGCGAGCTTGCGGCGCTTCGTCTCCTCCAGGCGGTCTTCCGAGGAGGATATACCCTTGCTCGCAAAGGATTCGAGGAACTACAGGAGCGAGAGGCAAAATGGTGGGGGGTCAGCAGGGCGCGCGGACGCGGAGAGAGGGGCAGCGTGCAGACGGGGCACGCACCACTTGCAGCTTATCCTGCCAAAACTCCTTCTCCCTGGCCTTGTCGAGGAACGGGAACTCGCGGACATGGTGAACAAAGATGTAGCGCAATATGGGGAGCTCCGAGTCGAGAGGGGAGACCTCGCCGAATTCTGACTTGAAGGGGGCGCCAAAGCGGCGCAACGCGGTTGGGGAGTTGAGCTCTGCGATCTCGCGCTTGACCTGCTCCGAGACCAGTTCGCGCTTAAGGTCTAGTATGGTTGTCGGTCGATCAGTAAAAGTGCCCGGCAATTTCGGGTAAACAGGAGACCGCGAGGGCTGTAACGGGGCGGGGGGGCGTCGTGGAACCTACAGTGTTCCTGCTTCCCGGTAAGGGTCTGGCCTGGCGGCGGGATGGTTTTGCTGCTGGCGGTGCGGATGGGAAGCCCCTTGGTCGAGTCTTGCGCCGGAGCCACGCCGTTCTCGATGCGTGGAGCGCCGTTCTGGGGCTCGACCGAAGGCGCCATGGCGAAGAGTGCCGCGGGGGGGGGAGGAGGAGGGGTAGGTAGGATAGGTAAATGCGCGCCCGATGGCCGTCTCTGAGGCCCCGTCAGTGAGCGCAGCGACGCAGCAAGAACGCAGGCAGTTGGCGATTCGGACAGGTGCCGTGGCGGGGCAGGGAATCGCAGTTAAGGTGCGGTTGGATAGGTACAGCGGAGACGGGGGTCGAGGGTTGCGGTCTGGGCGGGCGGGCGAGGCCCCGTTTTGACCAAGTTCAGGTATGAGGTCAGAGGTCCTGGCGTTGTCACTCAAAGTCCCGGTGCTCACAGCTCGAGGACCGCCAACCAGGTAAGCGTGGCAAGCGTTATGGGACACAACAAGGATGAAGTATATTGGGACAATCCGAAGCAATGGCGAGATGCAGAGATTATATCAGCCCGAGCAGTCGATCAAACTTTTGGCTTTGTCGGCGTGGGCCGGGACCCGGCTCGCATAGACAGAGTGAGGCAGCAGGCGCAGGTGCGCAGGGCCGCGCTGCAGGGGAGGGTCGAAAAGAGAGTAGGATTGGCAAACTGCCGCAAGAGAACAAGGATCAGGGACGCGACGGAGGAGGCGTGGGTTGCTATAAACAGAAGACTAGCCGCAGTGAAGTAGAACAGAAACACAGAAACAAAAAAGTAAATGCAAAGGTACCAAAAAGCGCACCCGATTGTTTCCTGCCTGGACCCCGTGTCAGTCAGTGTCTATCATCTGGTCTAAATGGATGTATTTCCCAGCCCACCACTTAACAGCCTTTTTCCTCTGATTTTCTTGCTTCCTTTTTTCTAAGCCTCCAGATTCATCACTCAGCGCAAGCGTGAATGTGACCTGGCAGTTACAGGCATTTCCCCAATGACGCCTGCTTTTCTTTTTTCTTCGCGAGTTGGAGCATGACGTCCTTTGGCAGACAGCCCCTCCAGATTCCACAATTCCAGACCGTGGTCCCAGCCATGTGCACCGTAAAACCGAGTCCGTAGCGGAGAGGGGCGGCCACGGCTCGCTGTGACTGGCCAGTGCCGCTTGCGTGGCCGCCCCGCCGAGAGCGCAGGGAGATGGGCTGCTCCATTGGCGCGTCCTTGGCGATTACGAATCCGGCCTCTAGCGCAACTTCTGGGACTTGCTGCATCAGCTGCTAGCTGGCACGCTGGGCTGCCCCAACCTAACGGACCCTCTCCTCGTAACCCATGTAAGCCTGCCGCCGTCAACATTTGAGGTGGAGAGCGCCTGCTCATCACGTCGGCGCAGTTACATTGCATTTATTCTCCTCCGCGTTTCCCTGCCCGGGAAGAGCTGCAAGCCAGGCCCCCTCCGGCACGGAGCTGCCGGGCGAGGCGGCACTTCGACCTGCGATGCCGCCAGGGGGGGAGCTACCCCTAGCAATTTCCATGCCTTGCACAACCGGAAGAGAGGCATCAGTCGCTTCACGCTAGCTAAGCGCCCACCCGGCTGAGGTGAGAGCTCAGCCTTCGTCTAAACACAAATCACAGCGGAAGATAGGCTGCAGTGGATCCGCAGGTTGAGTGCGGTGGATGTGGTGGATGCGATGGATGCGCCAACTCGGTCTTGATGACAAGCAACCTGCTACCGACGCAGCCACCTACCTAACCTCTTCAGCCCTGCCTAGGCCGACGTCCTCACTTCCCAGCAGCTATGACAAGATGCGCAGGCCGAGTAAGCACAAGCCACCATCAGCGGTAGCTTCAACTGGCGCACCTAACTCCCTGTCTCTGGTCAGCATTGAAAACACTTGATACAGGACATTATTCTGCTACAGTGAATACCTACTACGTAGGCCGGCGGGAAGATGGTTCATATTCAGACCTAGTAGTTGGTGACAAGGAGAAACGGCGTCAATCCACATTGGCAGATCAAACTCCAGAACGTGAGAACGAGTCTGTACCCGTTCCCAGCATCTTCACACCCGCTTGGAATTCCGTCGCAACAGATAAACATTGGGGTATCGTATTTGCCAGTATAAGCCGGCAGGCAACACAGAACGCAATGCGGTCCAGAAGGAACAAGATCGCCAATCAAAACTAACCAGGCGACAGCGGCTCGTCTATAGCTCGTCAAACACACGCAGCTGTTTGTCCGCATCCACACGTGAATCCCTCCCGTTTTGGTTGAGCGATTTGAACAACCTCGCGGCGGGTGCTGAGTCCTCACCGTGCTCCCCGGCCTCGGCAGGCCCCCCGCCTTCGGCTCCCCTCGGCGCCGGGATGTGCCCGCTCACGACGGCAGACCGCACCCAGTCTGATGGCTCCGTTGCCGACGCCACGGGCTCGCCCTTGCCAACCATGTGTGGCTGCTGCCGCGGCACGTCGTGTCCGGCAACGACAAGCAGGAACACCAACAGGACGAGAACGAGCACTGACGTGACGACCCAGATCGTCTTGAGGCGCCGGCGCGTGCGCTCCTGCCACTCGCGGTCGGCGCGCTCCCACCCTTCGATCCGGTCGTGCACCGCGTCGACGCGCCCGCTGAGCTGCTGGATGCGCTCGCGGCCGTCGTGGATGCGGCTCTGGAGCGACTCTATCCGTCTTCGCTGCGAGTCAAAGGTGCCCAGCCCGTCGATCTGGCCGCTGACGTCGGCCACCAGCTCGTCTGTCTCGCGCGAGAACCCGTCCGCGGCATCCCGCCAGGCGTCCCGCAGCTCTTCCAGCGCCGCCGCCGTGCTGCTCAGCGTCCCTAGCTTGTCCATCACCGATGTGTAGGCATCGTCGAGCCGCCGAGCCGTCGATGTCGATGTCGTGTTTAAGTCCGCCACTGCAGTCTGAAGGCCTCTGATATGTAATCAGCAGAGCGTAAGCACGTGTATGCGATGCTGGCTAGTAATAGGGGAAACGCGTACTGCGCAGTGGAGGGCGATGGGGGCTAATAAACCTACGCAGCTATTGCTTGTGCTTTTTCCCTGGCAATGACCAAGTCCTCGTCCTTGCCTGGTCTTCGCTCAAGGGCAGCAGAAGGTACCGGCGGAGGTGGCCGCGAGGGCGCATCGTCGGAACCGGAGGCGGCCAGGATGCTCGGTCGGCGGCTAGGAATCGGGGTTATGTTCGGTGTGACACCTTCGGAGCGCGAGATTGCCACGTCGACCGAGGGTCGGGGCGGTGGGAGGCTCGGCGCGGCGCTGTTGTCGTCGCGTTTGCTGATGCTGGCCTGTTGGCGGTGGGCGTGGTGGTGTGAGTGGTGGTGCGACGAGTGGTGATGGTGGTGGAAGCGGGTGGGCGACGACAGGTCCGATATGGACCTATTAATCTGATGTTTGGGGCGGTGAGGCGACGCGGCACCGTGGCTCGAGGCCGTGTCAGGGACGATCCCATTTCCAAGCATGGCCAGTTTCCGGCCCAAGGCCGACGGCGGTAGCGATCAGAAGGGAGAAAAAGGGGATGGCCGAAAGGGTACCGAGGGGCCAGAACGAAACGAAACAAAACAAAACAAGATCCAACGGCAACGATTCGTGTTTCCCGCCGGCTTCTGACAGGGACCCTGCGCTAATGTGCATGTGCGTTGCAGCAGTCGTGCTCTCGCAGCAGTCCCGTTTTGTTCGCAGTGCAAAGTTTGAGGCGATCCAGAGCACAGGGTGCGTCCCGAGCTGTGACGTTGTTTGTCGGGGCCACCCGCCAGCCCAGCTGCCACATGACACCGTGCCCCTCGACCACCTGCCAAGCCCGGCCCGACAGGCACCCAGACACCTTGTCTTCACATGCTTCCACGCTTCCAGGCAGGCCACGTCAATTAGATTAACTTGCACATGAAGATCAAATCTGCATGCTCCTGCGTGTATGCATAATCCCATCTCAACGAGCCGGCCGGCACGCCATGATACACCGTCTAGGATATTTAGTACCTATATGAGCAAAGCATCAACCACTGCCAACCTATTCCGGGTCATGTTGTTTCAAGTGCCGCACTCGGCAACGGGATGGCTTTCATCATTGGACGCACGGCGACAAATGTCCATATAACTTTGGTACACGTTCGAATTCGTGTGGATTGAGGACTATCAGGGGATGCAATGCACCGATATGAACCGACCATCGTCGGCCAGCACCAGGCAAGACAGAGTTCATCGTCGTTGCAACGCAGGATGCATCAGGAGGGCGATCTACGTCAGACGTGAACACGCGACCAAGCACTGCTAGCCCTTTGTTTGTGTGGGAGGCTCCTTGAACCCAGCGTCGCCGGGGCTTGTCCAGATACGGCGACACTGTTGGCGTGAGACTCCTAGATCCGGCTAGACCTCATCCAGACCCTAATTCCGTGACCGAGTTCGGCCTTGGAATAGGCTGATTAGAGGCAAGCTCCGCCTCGATACTGTGAGAGCCTCTGCCTGTGACACTCCCGCAATCCCTTGTGAGGCATTCTTAGCGGGAGGGACTAGAGACAAAGGGGGCGCGATAGGGCCTAGCGACAGCATGGCGGGTTCCCTCGGGTCATTTTGCCATTCGTGAATGTCGCCGGTCTTGAAGGCCTAGTTGTGGCCTCTCTCTCTCTCACAGGGCCCTCGTGGCGTACGGCTCCGGGAAGCGGGAGAGGTCGCCGAGGCGCGGAGACCGGATATGTGCCTCTCACGAATTGAGCACCTTGTTGCGCTTCTCCCTCCTCTTTAGCCTCTCAACCCTCTTCTTGTGCATCTTCTCGGCCATCTTCTCATATCTCTCCTTCTCCTCCTTTGCAGCCTTCCTGTCCTTGATCGCCTGGACACGTTGCTGTTATCCACCGTGCGTGGTTAGCAGCGGCACATACGCCCACGACCGGGTTACGTGATGGTCTTCTGTGCCGACCGCGATTGCCCCTTACCTGTCTCTCCGCCTCCTTCTCGTCCTTCATCTCCTTCTCCTTCGCCTTGACTGCCGCCATGGTAACGCGATCCTTTGCGCGCTTCTCATACGACGTAAGGCCGGAGCCCGGCCGAAAGGCCTTCCGGGGCGCATGCCATTGCTTCCCTGTGATCAAGAGCAACCGTCTCAGACTCCATTCACTCGCGCGGCAATGCGTGGTTGGAACTGACCGTTTTTCCTCATGCCTAACGACTTGGGTGGGGGTTTCGTCATGGTGGCCTCAGCGCTCGACATGATGCTAGACGTCCTTCCTTTTTCAGGTGCTTCGTCAATTTAGGTCGCAGAATGGAATGCATCCATGAATGGCTGTTCGTTATGTCAAGGCAAGGCAGTGGGTGCGCGCGAGAAAAGAGATTGCGAATTTGCAACTGTCCGCATTCTAAAATGGGTACAAGGTGACGCGAACTTTTTTCTCTTGGCGTCCGGCAATTTGCCTCCTGCACGTTGGGGTCTGGGGCCTCCACTGACCGCCTTTTCCAGGATGCGCTGAGGAGGACCAACCCACATTATCGGGTCCTGATTCGCCAGGGCGTCATCCCGCAATGTCGAGTTTATGCCAGGCATATCCTGATTGCCCCCTCGAGACAATGGGCAATTTTGATTTGACCATCCATCGCAGAGCGCCCTGGATGTCGCCAAATTCCATCCCAGCTGAGCATCTAGCGCCGCGCCCGGTTCGCGGCTTCAAGGGATGCTATATTCCCCGAGTCTGTACCTGGTTGCCCCTGTTGGTCCCTGATTCGACGAACGGCCCGTTCATCAGGAGTCCGTCGATCTCTCCCGCCCACAGTCCTGCGCGTTTGACTGGCGGATATCAGAATCTCAATTGCGCGCCATTTACGGTCGGCGAGGCCCGCAAGTCGCCATCCAGGAACATCGCGAATAGGAAGGCCAGGCGCCGCCAAGCCATGCGAGCCCCCACGAGCAACAAAACAAGACGGAGGGGAACCAGAGCGTAATGGACCGAATGAACATGCATGAAACAGCCTTCTCTTGCGACTTTTGGATGCCGAACAGACCGATCCGTTCCGGCCGGCAAACACGCAATGTGCTGTCTTCCCTCGGTTATCTGTGCAAGATCCAATCTACGGCTAACACGGCAGCCAACCAAGAATGGGGGGCGTTGGGAAGAAGCACTGTCTGGGGAAACACTCAATCCCCTCGCTTGTGGGTGGGTGAAAAACGGCTGGGCGGACGCCTGTGAATCCCGCCTGGCGGAACAGCAATCTCGCATGACCTACAGAAGCTTATCTCGGCCCATTTCGCGCTTCTTCTCCTGCCCGCCCACGCGGGATCAAGGGTTGCTTGTGATTAAAAAGAGCCCCTTGCAGCAACAAATCAAATACTTGTGTGTCTCAATTCCTCTTGGGAATGTTGGTTATGGATGACACACACGCAGCTAACATCTGCCCTAATTGCTTGGTCGCGGCTGTGATAATCAGATATTTCTAGAAGCTTGCTAGCGGTGGCGTATTTGACCAGTCCAGCTGATCTTCTGATCGTCGGTTTGCAGTCCGTTGCGTGCTACTGCTCCGGCCACGCCGACTGCTGCTGCGAATAGAGCACACGCGGCACATACATACGTACAGACATACATTAGGCGTACCATCATACGGCCCATGGAGAGTGCCGGATGGCGTTGTCACCAGTTTTTCTCTCCGACCCGTCGACCGCATGCGGATCTGCCGCATGCCCTAGGATCAGTCTAGAACGGGGACAGAAGGCTCTGAAAGGCGCCGATGTTGAATGGCTTGCAGCCGGCAAGAGGCTATCCAGATCACTCCTATGCGAAGGGCGACTGGCGTCGAGCACGCCAGCCCCGTGCGTGCGGGTAACAACTATTGCCTAGTAGGGATCAGGGGTTCGTAGTTGCCGTGAAGGGGTGAATTCGTAGAAGTTGATTCGCTAACTGGTTGAACAGGCACAAAGGCCAAGGGCGCCATTGGATCCACCATGACCTTGTCCTGCAGGGCCTGGGAGGAGGCCACGGGGGGGGGGGGGGGGGGGGGGG
>NW_008804549.1:3627361-3640674 GCF_000145635.1 Gaeumannomyces tritici R3-111a-1 | reverse complement strand
GGGGGGGCATGCCGAGGGCGCAGCAAAAAAGAAAGAAACAGAACCGGTCGCGTTTTATTGCACCGCGGCTTCGCTTCTCCAAGACCTGCCGGTCAGGCGCAAACAAGGTTAGATCAGGAACTCCACCTCGATTGGGGTTACCCCGTCTCCATCAGAGGAAGGGAATGGGGCAACCGCTGTTCGATGTTTTTGGGATCGCGGGATCCAGAGCCCGGCTGGCATCTACTGTATCAAGCGTTCCCTCGGCTAGTGCTACCAGTTTAGTCTCGAGGCACGGCTCT
The DNA here is from genome assembly GCF_000145635.1 of Gaeumannomyces tritici R3-111a-1. Taxonomy (NCBI): domain Eukaryota; kingdom Fungi; phylum Ascomycota; class Sordariomycetes; order Magnaporthales; family Magnaporthaceae; genus Gaeumannomyces; species Gaeumannomyces tritici. Next base: position 3,640,393 of record NW_008804549.1, on the reverse strand, counting down.
CTATCACAGCTGAGAGTTGGGTGCACCAAGCTGGGCGTAATCATTAAGCCGCCATGATTCTGTTCTCTGAAGGCTTTTTTTTTCTGCGTCCTCATGCTCGGCAAAGTGGTTAAATTGAGCGCCCACTTCTGCTCGCTTCTCTGCCAACTCCTGTGCCACCCCGACACGACCCTGGCGCTCACTTTGCGCGTCGTGACTTGCCGGCGGAGCCGCGCCCAGCGAAGTGGCACATGATGGAGAAGCAAATATGATAGAAAGGTGCACAGACTGAGCCAGATGGTCCAACACACCAGTGGCGTGCATTGGTGGCTTCTGGATGGAAAACAGAAAAACTCTGGTGTCATCAGCTACTACTCATCGCTGCGTGGGCGGCTTATTTACTACCACCTACCTAGTAAAGGCATCTCGAACGTCGTTCACGTCGAGGGAGGGCTGATCTTCGTTCCGGGTCGTCGATTCGAGTCGTCTAAACCGGGCCTTCAGCCAGCCATGTGCTGGGTCAGGGCGCCAGCTTAGGCTCTGTCCTGTCCCAGGGTCAGGGACGTTCCTTGTCGTGCTGCACCCTGAATGCGGCAAACTTCGGCCAGCATTTCGCAAGGGTTGACAACCCGGTAATGAAGGGTTTGACGGCCCTCGTCGCATCCGAACACGGTAGCCTGGGTGTACCTGTTCACATTTCCGCTTCCGCGCACGCGTCTCTGTTCTTATTTCTCACGCTGGGATGGGCTGTCTGTCCCCTGGGCAAGGCCACGGTCTGATCGTGTAGGGATGTGAGGGACTGACTGCTTTCGCTCTCCCTTGTGGTGACAAGGTTTGGCGACTGAGGCTTCCTCGAAGCCAAAAATGGAAAGCAGCTCAGTCGGCGGTCCCGCCAGCGCTGTCCCTACCGGACGCTGCCCGATTTGATCCTAGAATACCAGGCTGGGGACTGTGTTAGGCGCCGCGCCATGGTGTCTCTCAGCGGGGTATAGCACGCGCTCGCTGCTGGACAGATGCCGAGATAGACCCCGGCATGGCCGTCGAAGGATTTTATTGCGTAATACGGGTTGTGATTTATGAAAACGGAGCGGAGCAGGACGAATGCACGAGGTTGGAATAGAAACACGAAAAAAGGGAGAGGGAAATGACGGTGTAAATATGCAATTTCAATGCTTGCGATGTGCACTAAAACTCGAGGGCCAAGCAGCAGAGGGCGCTGCAACCGGGAAACAGACCCAGATGAAAACAGAAGCGCAGCAGCGCCAAATAGCAGAGGCCAACAATCAAAGCCGGTCCAAGGTAGCCGTGGTAGCCTCGGGTAGTCCATCGCAACAACACAAGGCCTGGCGGGGGTTCCGCCGTTGTTGTGATGAAAGGGGGTTTGAGGGACCGAACGAGCGCGGATCGCAGGGCGTGTTTGGGTTTCACCTAGAAGCTGATCTGGGGAACACAGCACGATTTTGAACGGATTGGCTTCCCTACCACCTAGCGCAGACGGCTGCCAGGCTAGGAGACAGGGCTCCATGCTAGCTGCAACGCTCGCATCGCGAGGCAGTCAGGCTTGAGCCCGGCCAACCACAGCACTGTCGGACCTGCCTAGGGTTGTAATACAGCCAAGCAGGGCATCACCACCCTACGACGCCACCAAGATGGCCGAATCTCACCCACAGTATTTCGTGCCTCCCTATATGTGCGAGTGTGTTCGTGTTCGTGCAGAGGCCTGCGGCAGCTAGGCAGGCGACCGCAATAGGCATGCGTCGCGCCTCGCTCTATTTCGCTTTCGCCCGCAACTCACACATCAGAAATGAGCGGTGGGCAGCGGGCAGCAGCCAGCGCAACAGAGCATCGCAGGGCGGTCCGCAAATAGACAGCGCCCGCGGTCAAGGGACATCTCGGATGCAACCAAGCGCTCGGGAAAGCAGCTCAATGGATGCATACATGTCTCTGGCTGCTGGGGTTGCATTGCTCGCGTTGGCCTTCTGGGCTACTGTCGTTTGAGTGGCTGAAATGAGCGGCCATAATAAAAAAAGTTCCACAGTGCGCGCATATCCATCCTAGTGGCCCACCCCCTCTCCTGGTGGGCGCCCCAGTCTGTCGCTGTTGTGCCTGCGCACCTGCACAAGCAGGCCTGATGGGGCCCACTCCACCCACCTGCCCACTCACACGACCGTGCGAAATGCAGGTGAGCCCTCCCTATCGCCCGCTCACCCTTGTGCACACATTGACACACACGCCCACACACGCCCACGCACAGTGCTGGGCGCTGCTGCTGGACAGTGGCCGGTGGCCCTCCTCCCTCCACCCTTTGGTCGACTCCATTCCTTCTTCTCGACTCTGTCCTGCTGCCTTTGAACATCTTCGTCCAACATCACCACCACCACATCCTTTCCTTTCTCCCCACCTCCTACCACCGCCGCCCCGGGCCAATTCCAGTCGCGAGTCTTGAGATTTGCGCTGGTCTTGACCGTCCACTCCTTTTTACACCAATTCTTCCCGCCGCCGAGCCTGAGGGCCGTACTGTGCCGACCGATCGCATTCGTGCTTCAGACTCGCGAATTGCTTCGGTGCCATCTTGTCTGCTGTGCGTGCGTCGCCCTCTGTCGCTTTTGTATCATTCTGCCTTTCCGCCGCGCAACCCCAAGGCTCGCATTCGGCCGCGATTCAATTCACTCGTGTTCTGCGCCCCAGCCTGTCCGCCCAACGACGCAGGAGGCTCCGGCTGCTAACCTCGCCCTCTCCAGCCCGCCAACAGCAGTTACCGTCCATCGATCCCCCAAGACCGACGAACTCGCTCGACCGCGCACTCTTTGCGGAGGCCTTTGGACCGATAACACACTAGCAGCACCCGACCGTTCCTTGTCTCAACTCGACAGCAACCCCATGTCACCTCTGTCTTTCTAGGGCGCCTCTCGATTCTGGTGCCGCAGCGCGGCTGGGAGAGACCATGGCAACCGCGGTCGGTTCCGACATGCCGATTTCCCCTAGGCTCGTCGTCTCGGCCCATGCCGCGGACGGCGATCTCGACGGAGATACCACAATCGACCAAAACTCGCCATCGTCGCCTCGATCGAACCCCCCGCCGAACCCGCACTTTGTCTTTCCTGCTAGGCCAGCCCCCTCTTCAGCCCCTTCCTCCTTCTCACGTGCAAGCGGCCGGAGACCAAAATCACTGGTCGACTCCTTTCAACTGGGACCCCTCACGCATGCTGAGCCCAACAGGCGAAAGTCTCTGTCTCCCGCCCTGCCCGACTTTTCCTTCAACCCTGGCGTTCGGCCTCCCGCTCCTGACCGTGCGCCCTCTCCATCTCGGTCTCTTGCGCTCCCCGATTTCAAGTTCAACCCGGGTTCCGGGCTTACATCACCACCGCCCGTGCCAGAACATCCGTTTTTGAGCCCGCCACTGTCCCCTCACTTACCACAGGCCCCATCTTCTCCGCGAGCGATCCCTACTCGCCCGGGCGGAGGGCACAGGCGCGGGGGTAGTGAATTTGTGGGCGGCCAGATTCGGAGTGGAGATGCCATCACTGTATTGGGCACCAGCCCGACCAAATCCGAGAGTGGGCTTGCGTCGCCTCAACTCAAGCCGGCGAACCCGCGCAGAGGGCATGCGCATAGACGATCCGCCGCCATCTCCAGTCATGACCTTTCCATGATCCTGAAGCCAATAAATGCGCAGCCGCGTGGTAACAGCGCACCGAACAGTCCTGCGACATTTGGGCGCGTTGACGACCAGCCGTTTCCTGATTTGTCGTTGCAACAAACACCAGAGCCGAAAGAGTCGAGCGATACCAAAATTTCCTCCGAGGCCGCGGCAGATGTTCTCCCAAAGAGTGCGGAGAGCGACGGCACGGAAACGAAAACCCCGTCCCGGCCTTCGACCCGAGCTCGTGTTGGATTTTCCGACACGCTCGAGTTCATTCCTCGACCTCTGTCCCTGGTTTCAAGCGACACGTCGAGTACTATGACGGCCCGTCCGGGCCATTCGCTTTCAGGCAGCATCTCGTCCATCATTTCCCTGACGGGTTCTACCAGTTTGGATAGGGAGGTTAGCGCCATGGCCACAAGCCCTCCACGGCAGTCAACGGATGCGCGGCCGAGCACTGCCGGAGCCATTCTGGAACGATCAATGAGCCCGCCAGCCCCTGAAAGCGCGAGGTCCCCTCTTCGTCGCAACTCGATCCCTCTTCTCAACGTCCCCTCCCTCGCTATTCAAGCAGATCCAAGCCTGGACACACCCAGCCCAAGCAAAGTGCCGAAGCGGTGGTCCTTCTTCGGTCTCGAGCCCTTCGTTGGAGCTACGTCGCCGACGCGCACCCGTCCGCTTAGTCCTAGCTCTTCTGAGCTAGCCAACAAGGTCGCCAATTCGTCGTCTTCTGACGAACGCGAAGCTGGCCACTCGACTGAGCCGGATGTTGACGTTCAGGGCAACCAGGAGGTGTCGCATAATGCCTCCAAGAAAAGCAACAAGAAGAAGAAGCAAAAGAAGGTCAGGACCTGGGCAGGCTCGATACTTACACGCAAGTCAAAGCATCGCCACGCCAGGAAGAGCTCCAGGAGTAGGGTCCAGACGCCGCCACCTCCAACCGAAGACCTGACCGACGAGGATTCAGACGGCACCACCGAATTGAACCTGGAAGCCCCTACTCAGGCGGATGAGTCTCCCGCAGCAAACACTATGGAATGGCAGGCAAGACCGCCGACGCCGCCCGAGGACGATGCTCCTTTCCCAATGATCGACCTGGATGCTGCCCTGGGGCCTTTCAATACGCCCCTCCCGAGGAACGCGGAGTGGGACGCGGCACAACGGGCAAGCGGGCTGGTCAAGCGCCCCCTGCACAGCGCCGCTCGGCTGTCACCCAACATGGGCTATCAGCACCGGCGAGCTGAAAGCGCGCCCGAGATGCCTCCGTTTAACCGTGCCAGCATCCCTCGATTCAGCAGCAACTCGACCATGGCTGATGTGTTCGAAGAGGATGAGGAGGACGAGGCCAAGGCCGCTGAGAAAGACAAGGGCTCCAGCTCTGTCAAGGGCGATGGGCCAGCTCATGACGTCGGCGCGGCGAGCATAGATATCAGGGTCACTGCCGACGTACCACGCTCGCCTTTTGATCGAGTCATTGACCCCAACGATGATGCTGTTTCGTCGCGTGCGGTTAGCCGCAAAGGCAGTGGGCTGAGCGGGTTTAGCGACGATGACAAGACGGAGCAAAGCATGTGCCTCACGTCGGAGTACTCGGCCAGCTCGCTCCACGATGAAATCATTATGGAGGAGTCGGGGAGCCCCAAGTGGCACGGGCCTGACGGCAATTATTCCATGAAAGGCGACACATCTGGCTCGTCGACGCCTTCGCCGCGCCGGGCGTTCAAGGGGAAAGATCTGGCTCCTGTGGATGTCAGCCCTCTCCATCTGCCGACTCCGTCTATGGTGCCTGTGAGCCCATACTCGATCGGGCAGTCATCTTCGTTCTCCTCGCCCAGGTCGCCCATGTCGTACGAGGACGGGAACCGCATCTCAACGGCGCCGTCGTCGGTGACGGAGGACAACTTTCAGTCGTTGCTGATGGGGGAGCCTGGGCCCGAGGTGCGACTCTCGATGGACATTCCGTCACTTACTAGCAGTAACTCGACGATGACTAGGGAGAGCGCCTTTGTGCACCACCTCTCACAGGCGCCAGTTCCAGGCGAGCGACCGGCCTCATTCTCCTCGCCCTTTGGACGCAGAGGCAGTTTGGCGAGCATTGGCCGCCTGATCAGCACGTCACACGGGGAGCGTAGCAAGTTGTCGATCGAGGTGTCACTCGAGGCTGAGGAGAAGAAGTCTAAGACAAGCAAGGCCAAGCGTCTCAGCCGTCTGATGCAGTTCTGGAGGCCCAAGGAGAGCTCGGCCAAGGCGTGAGACCAGGGCGGCTCATGATCCACACTCGAGGCTCGACTGCCCTTTTCGACTTCCATCCACGACCCAGTGCCAGAACTCCGGATTCCGACAAGGTTACGACTCTAGTGCCGGCGACCCTTGCTCGGGCTATTGAGAGGCGAGATGGCATGCTTGGCAGTCACCCAGCTGCCCTTGCTGCTAGCTCCATATGCTTTTGGCCTTGATCCATCCCTTCGTCGTTGGGCAAGAGGCCGCCGCAGGGTGCCGTTGGCCGACGTGATGGGATGTGGTTTACTCCTCGTTCCTTTTTCGTTCCCTTTTCCCCCTCAACAACGTTCCATCATATGACTCTTCATGGCTTTTGGGCGTTGGCACATATTATTTTGTTATCTCCTTTTCTTACACTCGTTCATTGATGACAGCATGAGGATAAAGCTTTGCATGACATCTCCCAAGACATTTACGTCATCCTCATTTAAGCACACAAGACAAGACACCAAGGAGATCAAGTCGGGAGAGGGAGGTTCGATGGCGAGGCGGGTGTCGCGCGTTCTGTGCGGTGCCTGCCATCGCTGGTATGTCACTGGGTGCTGCTCGCAAGGTTCCTAGGCCACGCACAGGTTCTATGGCGGCACGGGGGCGGGTGGGCCGGGATAGGGGCAAGTACGGAGGGGGGCGCAAAAGTCGTGTCTGCTCTCTGGGCTCGTCTGGCTCGCGCCAGCGATCCCTTGACAGATTACGTTGCTCTTTATTTGTCCCAGTGGGAGGATCATGGTGTTTTGGAATTTTTTTATGTTGATTTCTTTCTCTCTTTCGTTAATTATACTTTTCTGTTTGTTCTTGCAGGGTTGGCTTCGAAGCTCTGTGGCCCCTACCTGGGAGTACCAGAACGGACACGAGCAGCCCTAGCAAATGAAACAGCCGAAGAAACAAAAAAGCAAGAAAAAAAGGAAGAAAAGGGGTGAGGGAGGAGAGGATGAGATGGGGGGCATGGAGGGGATGCCGAGTCAAGTAACCAAGACCACTCTGCAATACATTTATGCACAGTACGTAGACACCATAATAATGAAGTTGGTCCGTTCCAAGGGCAGAACCAGCTGAGAGTGCACATTGTGGCCGTTCGCATGGCTGATTTGATGGTGTGAATGGGAGCGTCTTGGATGGCGGACGCGTTGGCTGGCGTACAGCACAAATTCCACGAGACGGTGCATCAATCATCTTGTTTGTTGAGGAAGTTGACTGGGTGACTGGTTAGGTAGCCCCACATATTGTGCCTGACGGGGCCATTCACGAGGTGCATGGGATGCAGCTGAAAGGTCGGCAGGTCGGCAGGTCCCGCAGCAGGAGCGCAATTGAATTGCACGACTGTGTCGATTTGACCTGCTGTCTCGACCGGTAGCTCTGTTGAATTCTGGAAGCAGCAGTACCTGCCGAGAGACCGCCTTCTTCCAACCTCGTTGTCTCTATCACACGGGCAATCAAGAAAGGTGTCAGGTCAGCCTTGGTTTTGGCCCGTCATTGCCCAAGCAATCAGACACGAGTCCATCCATATATAATATAAAATAAAGAAGCCCAACACCGGCACTCACAGCAATCTACCTGCGTACAACACAATCAAACACAAACACAAGCATAGGCACAAGCACAAGAACACACCGTCACGGCCAGCAAAAACAATGTCGTCCGCCTCGGCCTCGTCCTCGGCGCGGTCGGCGACGCGCCGGCTGCTCAAGGAGCTCACGGCCTGGCACGCCGAGTCGGGCGCCGAGGAGGGCGTGGAGCGGCTGGGCCCGGCGCGTGAGGGCGAGCTGCTGCGGTGGGAGGCGGTCATCAACGGGCGGGGGATCGGCGGCGGCTACGACGGCGGCCGCTGGCTGCTCGACATCACCATCCCCGCCACCTACCCTCTGCACCCGCCCGCCGTGCGCTTCGTCACGCCCGTCGTGCACGCAAACGTCGGGCTCGCCGACGGCGAGGTCTGCCTCGACCTGCTCAAGGAGGCCTGGACCCCGGCCTACAGCGTCCTCGAGACGGTCCGCGCCGTCCGCCTGCTGCTCGCCACCCCCGAGCCCGACTCGCCCCTCAACGTGGACGTGGCCGCCCTCGTCCGCGCCGGCGACGCCATGGGCGCCGCGCGGCTCGTCGAGTTCTGGATCCGCGACGGCGGTGGCAGGTACGACGGTGAGTGAGTGAGTCAGTAGTGTGTGCGGCCGCCAGTCGGGCGCGAGCGGGTTATACCTCGCGTTACATCAGTTTGTCGACGGATGATGGACTCTGGGGGGTGGTGGTCACTTTTGTTTTCGTCGTCGAGACGAGGCCGGTCACGCGGGGAAGGTTACGATGTCACTTGGATGTTTCCTCTGCTTTTTGGTGTGTCTGTCCTTTTGTCCTTTTTATCGTTATAGAAGTTGTAATCATACGTACTATAATCTAGAGCTCGGTCGACGAAGAAGTAGCAGCTAGAGAGGAAAAAGGCTCATATGTAGGGTCCAATGGTGGGGTAAGGTTACTTGCTATATGGGCCAAGCTATTGAAAGTGAAAGTTCTCGAGCAGCTTCAGGTGGGGGACGGACGAAGAGGAACATAGACGGGAAGCATTGGAAAAGATGAAAAGCACTTGACTATGCGCTCAAATCACAATCAGGGTATCCCATCCTTTGCGGGTTCCATGAGTGCTCCGCGGCCGGAGGTACATGTGATTACGTCAGGGGGAGGAGGGAGAAAGTGAATAGGTGAAGGGTAAAAAATATATAAATAAAAAAAAAGACGAAAAAGTAGACCAGGCCCAAGATGACCCGTTTGGGTGCTTTTGTCGTGTCGTCTGCGGCAATCGTATATCCGTCCGTCCGTCCGTCCGTCCACCAATCCCCTCGATGCCGGGCCCAAGACTCCTCCCAATACTATGATATCGTACAGAACTGCGGGCCCGCTCTTGAGCTTGTCGCCGCCTTCCTTCTCACCCAGGGTATACACACAGCCATCAATCCTCTTGTCCCAAATCCTTGGACTCCTTCTCCCCGCCAACACCTGCGAAGTCCGCCCCTCGTTCGCCTGTATTTTCCCGTCCCTAGATCAAAATCAGCCCGTCGTTACTTGCCTGCTTCCCCAAACCCGACAGACAGTCATGGATGATTCCCAAACCACCCAAACCACCTCCCCTAGATTTCGTTCAGCCCTTCTTCTCATTACGTTACAAGTATACAAAACAAAACCGAACCCCCGCGTTGTTACCCAACAAGAGCGCGGGCAGAAGCCATGACGGTGATTAGGTGTATAGCCTCGTAAAGGAAGGGTAAAGGATAAAGGTATGGAGTAAGGAAGTTAAAATGCAGAATAAAACACCCCCCGAACTTGGTATCAAAAGATATGCATTGGTGTTGTTACAGTAGTTTCTGACAGGGCTGCCCGCGGTTTCCGATAGCCGTGGTACCGTACGTGCTTGCAGACAGCAGCGAGATGGAATCGCGATCTCTCCAGCGTTCACTTCTCGCTAAAGTCCTGAGGAGTCACGTTCTGCGTGAACTGGAACTGCTTGCTAGACTTCGGTGGGAGGCCGGGCGACGACCTGGCCGAGGAGTCGGGCACGAACGATTCGGGGAACGTATACTCGGCAATGCCGCCTCCGTGCATCATGCCAGCGCTGCCGCTGTATGGTACCACTGAAGGCCCAGTGGCTGACCAGGGGTAGGCGCCGAAAGAGGCGGGGCCGATACTGTGTGGGAACGAGGGCGTCGGCGGTTGGCTGCTGCCAATGTAACCGGGTGCCGAGGACGCCATGGCGAACTCCTCGGACCCAAAGCTTCCCAATCCGGGCGTCACCAGGGGCTCGTCCTGCGGGTTGAAGTTCCAGGCCGCCTCAAAGGTGTTGATCTGACCTGGCGCCATCTGGTGCTCCTGGAATCCGGTACCACCGACCCCGTTCAGGCCCGGCGTGCCGGGTGGTGTCTTGAGCGTGCCTGTGAAGAAGCCGCCGGCCATGGCCGAAGGAGGAGCGCCAATTCCATAACTTTGCTCTTCGTCAGATGCGCTGGACGCCACCGTCGCCTCCCTGGTCCCCTGAGTGGAGGCCATTGCCGACGCTCCGCCAGTGCCAAAGTATTCGCCCGAAGGGGTCATGGGTGACATGACATTGCCAGCGATGGAGCCCCCCAGCACGGGCGAGCGGACCGCCGCCACGGTGCTCTGGAGCGATCGCATGAGCGCATCCTTGGTGCGCTCCCGGGTCAGTGGCGACCGAGGAGCCCCCGAGCCACCAATGTTGGCGCAAGACAGCGATTTCTGGATCCTACCCGGCATGGTGGGCCCCGTGGCCGACGCGATGCGCCTGATTCCAGGGCTGGCTGCGTCGGACCGCTTCGACATGTCCAAGCCCGTCTTTGGTCCGTACGAGTACGCCCTGAGCGCCGTTGCGTTAAGCTGCGCCGGCACGCCCTTGTTTCGCCTCGAGGCGATGTTGGACGGTGGAGGAGGGGACTTGAAGCGCAGGTCGTCTGGCGTAGGCGGCGACATTACTGTTGGGTTCGGAGACGAGATCTGCTGTCGGGCGTGCCCGGCCAGCAACGGGATGCTATTATCGGCGGCAGCTTGGTGGGCACTTGACGAGTCGTGTTCGCTGTTCATTTCCAAAGCAGCCTGCGACTGCTGCTCTTCCTCCTCTTTGATTTCATGAAGCTCCAGTCGTCCGAGAAGCTGAGACGGGAACGAAGGTGTCGGTGCCAGGATCGAGTCGGGGCCCGTAGTGGGGGCGAACTGGTGGTAGCTGAAAGGTAGCTGGTCCTGGTCTCGCGGCGATAGAAAGCTGGACATGGAGAAATTGTCTTGCATTGCCGTTCGAGGAAGCACACCCTCAGCCTGCCCGGAAAACTCGTCCTGATACTCGCCTTGGCTCTCGAGTCCCGGGGCGAATACTGAGGCGTGTGGCGTGAAGTGTGAATCGGCCGTGGTGTCTGAAGGTTGAAAGGGTAGTGAATCGGGCGACGGGTATTCTTCCTTCACGCCATTGCCGCAAGAGTCGCTGTTCTCGATGCTCGGTTGCAATGACTGGCCGACAGGGGATGCGTAAGAGAACTCGTCTGCGGGGGGCGTGTCTTCTGTGAGCTCTGCCTCTTGGCGAGGCTCCGGGAAAGGAGCCGATGATGGCCTGCCGCTGTGCTGCGATTGGTTCTCCATGTCAAAATATTCGCTGCCCACACCTTCAGCGTCGGTATCTGGTGACCTGGTAGAGCCCGCTTCCGACAGATCGTGCTGCTCTGCCGCCCGGCGGGCCGCGAACTCCTGGGTCTTCTTGATACCCTTCTCCTTTGCTCTCCGGTTTTGGAACCAGTTCTGGATTGGTATGGTCAGCCAACAGTCACCAGGAAGGGTTGCCACCCAATGACCCCACAGGCACACCGCCATCGAACACAAAAGCCTGCCTGCTTCTAAGAGATATTGAGGCACGGCTGCCATGAAACTTCTCGCTCGAGGACGGTCAAGGCATTGTATTTGCAGAGATTATCGGACACAGAATATGTCAAAAAGGACTCACGTTGATTCTTGGTTGATCGACTTTGAGGATATCTGCGATCTCCCGCTTACGACCGCTACTGGGCTTCTGGTTCTTCTGGAACTCCTTTTCCAAAAGCTCCACCTCGTCCTTGGCTAGCCTGGGCTTCGGCTGTTCCTGTTTCGTTTGCGGTGATGCGTTGGCAGCGGCCTGGGCCTGGTTCAGCATGGTCCTCTGTTGCTGCATCTGGGCGAGCACGAGCAGCTGTTCGTTCGTGTAAGGGAAAGAGAACCCCTGGGTCGGCGGTCGCTGTGGGGTGAACTGTCGGTGTTGGGCCTGGGGATGCTGCTGGTGCTGGAGCTGGAGCTGGACGTGGTAGGGATGCTGCGGTTGCTGTTGCTGTTGTTGGTGGTGTTGGTGGAGCGGGTACCTTTGCTGTCCATGCTGTTGCTGGACCGTCGGAGCAGCAGCGCCATACTGAGGCAAAAGATAGCCGGGCTGGTGGCCACGGTTGCGGAACATGTTTGCGTAGTCCATCCTGCCTGTCGTTGATTTCCCAGCCAGGGCGTCAAGAGGCGGGGAGAATGAGGTATCCGAGGCGCCTGACAGCAGCGAAGTGTCAGGCTTCCTCTCTCGGGAAAATTTATATCCGGGATCGCCCACGCTCGAGGTGAGGTTGATAAAGAATGACTGTGGAGGGGCGCCCGCGAGCGATGATGTAAAAGAACGGCCGCTTCCAAAAGTGAGTGTATCTGGTAGCGACAGCGAGGGCTTCCAAGCTTGAAAGGACCTAGTGTGAGCGCTGGAGAGCAGGCCGAGGCGGGACCTGAGGCGTTTAAGACGACCGCACAGATAGGCGAGGGCGCCGTGGGGGACGCAGGGGCGTGTTCTTCCTGATCACAGCCGATAGGCCAAGCAAGGGCTGGCAGTGATGGACACGAGGGGATGTGAAACAGAACCGCTAGCGAGTCTCTCCTGCCCAATGCGCGTCCTGTTCCTGTTGGTGAGCTGAAGCCAGGTCCCCGAGGCGGTTTCAACGAAAGCAAAACAAGAGACAAGAGGGCGGCAGGGACCAGAGTCGAACAGGCCCAGGCACGAGGAGTATAGGGAAGAGGAAGGGAGTGGGGTGGTGTTGTAGAAGAGGCAGAGAGGTTTCTCACTGTCGCTCACAGCGTTTCGCCGCCCGCCCATCTCCCATGCTCATCTCACATCCCTCGCTCGGCTCACTTTGGGCTGGGCTGGGCTGGGCTGGGGGAGGGGTGTGAGTGTGTGTGCGCGTGCGGTTGGGATGGGGGGACGACGAGGAGGAACGGCCAGCAACAAGCAAGCAGGGCAAGCCCTGGGAGGGGTGTGGAGACGCAGCAGGCCCGTATCGCGCAGGTATCGAGGTACCTCATGGCCATTGCGCAGCTTGCGGTGACTCTGGTGGACCCAGAGGCTTTGGCAGCCAGCAGGCAGAGAGGGCGAGGCCAGCAGGAGGGGGAGAGAGACAGCCAGCTTTGGACAGGGGTATGGGCTGGGTTCAAAGCGCCATGGGCTGGGTCGACGGCGGGAGGGCACAGCAACTGTGCTGCACCCTGCACCCTGGCCCAGGGCCTCTCCATTGCCTGCGGGCGAGGACATGGCTGATTGACCAAGATGGGGATGGATGGGGCCACACGCAAAAAAGCCAGCAGGGGGGGGGGGGGGGTGG
>NW_008804549.1:3619114-3626814 GCF_000145635.1 Gaeumannomyces tritici R3-111a-1 | reverse complement strand
GGGGGGGGTGGATGCCATCTCTTTGAGTGTGCAACCCTGAGCATCGCATTTTGGCCCTGCCTGGCCCCTCCTCAGGCTGCTTTTTGCGCTTTACAGGCGCCGTGCCTGTGTGCGGCACATTGTTGCTACCTTGTGTCCCTCGCCTAGGACCAAAGGAAGCCCTCATGGAAGCACCAACAGCGGCGGTGCCAGCAACTTCTCCAGGCCGCAGCACCCATAGCAGAGAGACATGGATGCCCGTCACTTGCACCCCGGGAGGGGAGGATGTCATGGATCGCAAGCAGAGGGTACCGGACGGTGTGGGCCGGGCCTGGGTTGGGTTGGCAGCTGGAAAGGAGGATGGATGATGGACTCAGGGGTGGAGGGGCGCGATGCCGGATGTGGTCTAAGGCGCGGGAGCAGAGACCAGAGGAGCAGGGATGGGACAAGTGGGGACCACATGGAGGATAGAGGGGAGACAGAAAAAAAAAAGAGGGAGAAAAATGAGCGTTGCGGGACGGTCGGGCGGGCGAGTCAAAGGGAAAGAGCTACCAAGACACCAAGCGACAAGGGGTGGAAAAACAAAAGATGGGAGGGAAGGGACGCAGTGCTGCTGCGTCGCGTTGCGCCTGCCCTTGCAAGAATCGCGTGACAGTCAATGCAGGGAGCGCAAATCGAAATGAGGAAGGCCAGGGCGGCAACCAGGGCAAACGAAGCAGAGAATCCCACACAGCAAAAGGGGAAACACGCAAGTGTCAATTCCGACGGTCTTGGTCTCGGAGCGGCTGCAAGCCCCAAGGCCGGCGGGTCGGTGAGGTGCCCTATCCAGGCGCGCCCTTAGCCGACGGCGACTGATCTGCCCCCCAGGGCTACAAGAGCCGTCACAGCATCGCCGCCGACAGTGATCCTTTGGAGCCGACCGTCCACGGTGAATGGCCGGACGGGCTGGCCAATATCATGAGGGGAAGCGCTCGACATTGTCGCATTCGATCCTCTAGTGTCTGGTGGCCTCCTGGTCTCTATGTCTGCCGCGCGCTGGTGCCGCCGTCGCAGCCTCTGGCCGCGGCGAGCGCACGACCCACACCAAAGCCTCAGCTACTGGGCCGGGTCATCTGGCTGCAGTTGTTTCTTTGCTTTTTGGTTCTGACCCTTCGCTTCACTTCCCGCTTCCGCCTCGGCGTCACGCCGGGCTTGGATCCCTGGCGGAGTTGCGCGCGCAATGATTAGCGTTGGGGTCACTGTTCGATCCAAGGAAGGAACAAGAGATATACTGACAGGCAGAAATAAACACCAATAAAAACAACCCAGCCAAAGCCATATAAAAATCCCCGCCCATCCAGCATGGGATTTGCAAGTCATCACCGAATGGAATCTGTTTTATCTTTATCAACAGCTCACAGACCAACGGAATCAGAGCTTGTGCGCCACAACGCTGCTAATCGTCGCCCTAGTCTAGCACTAGGAATCTGTGCCTGACTAACAGCAAAAGCGTCCGTTCGCCAGAGGCGCCACGAATCAATCCCCTTTTCTGAAGGCAGCATGCATCTTGTCACATCCATGGCAGTCCAGCCCGGGTACTTTCCCGGGTACTTTCAAGCACTCAAGCACTCAAGCACTAAGCACCCGGACACTTGATACCTTGACTGAGCAGTATGGATCGAATCGCTGCGATCTAACTGTGCGCTGCACCCAAGAGTTGCATAGGGGCGTCACAGGCAAGCAGACGCCCTCTACCAAGATCGTCGCAAGGCAGAAGACCCAAAGCTGAGCAAGCCTTCTGAACGCCAGGTCGCAACAGTGTCGCACTAGGCTTTCGAGTATGGTAAGCCGAGGGATGATGGTGCAAGCACGGTGCCTCCCTCCCTACCAAGGTAGCAAAGTGAGCACAACGCAAATCAACGAAACCACCCCGGCCTGGCCCCGGCCTCTCCCGACGGTCTGGACCCAGTCAGAATTCACGCCACCACCCTCTCCGATGCACCAAGTGCAGCCCAAATCGTCCGGGTGGGATTGATGCCGCGAAGAAAAGAAACCGCCGCTGGGTGACACCCCCTTTCTAAAGCCACGAATAGGAAGCGAGACAAAGAGTAATGGACTGCATCTTCCTGTCCCTCTGGCGTCGCCGTGTCCTCGCGGGCGGCCATCCGGGAGGGTGGGGTGGGTTGGATCAGCGTGGTGTGTTCTGCCTGCCGAGCCCAGCCAGGCTCTCAGCAGGCGTCAGGCCAATCCTCTCCGCGGCATGGCAGAGAACCGATCCGCTCGAGGCTGTTTGCAAAAAGACCTGGCAAAGCCAAGAGGTTAAGGGCCCAGGACAGGGGGGCCTGGTGGTTTAGTGGACCTCAAGCGAGGCTGTTTTGTGGGGCCATGGCTGTGGCCTTTGGCTCTGGTTCCCGACTGAGGTCCCCGCACAGTCGTCATTGGCCCTTCCTCCTGACCCTGGACCCTGCAGGTCGCTCCCTCCTTGTTCCCCAGCTTATTTGGATGAACGGTGAACTCGTGAATCAATCCAGTCGTCTTTGAGAATGAGGATTTTGCTTCGTGAGAGGTTCTCATAGGCTTTTGGCATCTTATATCACATCGTTCGTCGCCGTTTCTTTGTCTTTTCTTAGATCTTTTGGTCTATATTTAACACGGCTGAGCGACACTAAATACGTCAACTTTGGATCGAGTTCACGGGGTCCTTGTTAGGCGAGCAGAGCAGTTATGCTGGTTCACCAGTTGCCCCATCTCATCCCATCTTTTTGCCGCTTGCAGCCGTGGCCGCTGCAGCTGGGCGCTAGGGCGAGCACGGGCGCCAGGCACACCCAGATGACTACTGTGTGCCTGATGTCCAAGTGCCTCGGTAGGTACCTAAACCTACTTGGCAGATACTTCAACCCATCCCGCTGCGTTATTCTCAATGGCCCCCCTCAATTCTCAGTCACGGGCCACCAATCCTCATCATCGGCGCCATGGTGCCCAACTGCCCGCCCGCTGATCTCGTCCGCCCCCGGCCTCAACAAGCTGGCACTCCTAGCACGCCCCGTCTCCAGAGCTGATGCGCTGCGCTAATTGCCGATTCCGAGATTTCCGGAGCTGACAGAGGACCTCAGCGATCGCAGGGGTGTAGCTAGAATGCCCCATATTTTTCTGCCATACCAAAACAGTCAGCAGGGAAAAGAATGTTCACTTTCGATATCATCACGAGTGGTTGAATATTCTGCTTTCGGCCTCTCCACCTATCTACCCACCACCCATGTCTTGGTTAACCTGGAAGAAAGTGAAAGTCGAATGAGGCCAACGGCCCTTAAAACGGAGCTGAGGGAGCAAAGCACGCCCACGAACGACAGAGGGTCACTTTTGTAAGTGGGGAACTTCGCTTACCGTTCCCTTTGATTCGCGGTCGCCAAATGCATGCCAGCTTGCAAGGGCCCCCAGGAAGCCGTCCGCGGGCAAACACCAAGCGCCACGACCCTGGATCCGCTCGCATCGAGAGCCTTGCCCAGAGTGGCGGCATCGCCGCTCGTGTTCAAGCTCCTTGAGGCAGGCCGCCCTTCGTTTACTGCACTCCCCCGAAAGCGAAGACCCCCGCATCGCCCCCGTGCGTGCAAGCCGGCTGACGGGTGAGGGAGGAGGTTTCTAAAGGGGCCTAGAAGCCAGGAGACCGCTAGCGAGCACCTCGGACGGTGAGCGATGCTTGCCTCTAGGCCGCGGCAGAGGAGCGGGGCAAGCAGTGAGGAGACGAGAAGAAGAGAAGAATAAGAGAGAGAAAAAAAGCCGCCACCCGCGCGGCACGCCTCGCCGCATTTGGCAGTCTCGCCGGCCGCCTTTTGCCATGTCTTGCCTGCCATCCTTGAGATGGGCGGGCGGCCAACCACCACGGATCCTTCGCACATGCCGCCGAAGGCGGCGGGGGGGTGCTGGGAGAAGAGCGACGATGGAGAGACGATTGCGCTTGCGAATGACTCGTTGGTGGTTGCTGCGGGCGGGTCGGCCAGGCAAGCTTAGGAAGGTGGTGGTTGGGTAATGACTTTGTCATCTCGTCTTACCTTATCCTTTCGCTTGCTGGATTTTTTTTTTTTTCGCCCTCTCTCTCTTCCTATCAAAGCACCTCTTCATGATAGATCACATTCGACATTTGAAAACTCTCGGGGAGGCTCCACGTATAAATCACACAAATACAGTCACATTTTCTCTCCTTCGCTCCTTACGATATGGAACAGGATGCGGAAAAAAAAACCCCCCGAGATGAACAGCAAGACGGGGAGCCATAATGGGTCAAAAAAAAGGGTTCATGGTGGGACAGCAAGCACAGCACCCGGCGGTCAGTGCCCCGCGAGCTGGCTTGCTGGCTGCAGGCAAAAAGGGGCTGGTTGAGTGGTTCTGAGCTTATCGATGGCGGTGGAGTCGCGTCCCCGCGGATGGAAGGACTCGTTTTTGGCCGTGCTCTCTCAGTGGCAGGCTCAAAAAGAACGTTGTGTCACCTTCCCAACTCCTCCTCCTCCCGCCGGTGCCCACGGGCCATCCAGCCCAGCTGGACACGCCGCAAAGTTACACCGCACCGGCATGACGGAAGGGGACTCTATTTTTAACCACCAGCATGGTGTGGATGCCACCCTGTAGTGGTACCCACGCAGCGCGTCGTGCGTCTCGCGTCGTCGTCCAAAGTCCCACACCATTGGTGGGCCTGTGAAGGGCCTGTGGCATCAAAGTCCCGCAACCTGTCAGGTCTCTCGCAACTTCCGCGAGCGGTGCCAGCACACAGGGATGCATGATTCCACCCCCACTTTGCCCATCCATCCACGAATCCATCCCATCCCGCCGACTGGCAGGCTGGTCTGCCTCCTTGCCGTTGCCGTTGCCGTGGGCAGGACGGGCGGGATTCGTCTCGTCCGTTTGCTTTCCCCCCTCCCCATCCACCCGCCGACAACGGTCTGACGGACCTGCCGAGAATCCCCCCCTCCCTACGCCGCCGTCGGCCAGACGCACAGCGAAAAGGACTAAGGGCAGTGCTCAGGACGGCGGACGGGCTGGGACGCATCGGAACCCTCTTTTTTTTTTTTTGTCATGACCAATTATCTGCCCTGTCTCAGATCATGACCACCAACTTTTCTCACCCAAGTCGGTCCATTGGCTGTAAGACTGGCAGTGCTCAGCGTAGGGTTGCTTCCGGCCCCCGTGCTTAGCAAGACGACTCATGTGATTAGTGCCTAACGAGGAACTAAAAGCAAAGACTAGCCCGTGAGGAAGAGAAGGAAGAAAGAAAGAAATAATTTTTTTTTGACTTCCGCAAGAAGCAAGCCGGGGATCCCGCAGGGTCTCTTTGGCGCGAACGCCGGGCCGTTAATCTGTGCGGTATAGGAGGTCCATGCCACACCTCGAGGATACTCCAAGAGGGGGGCTGTCGATTGCCGGTGAATATCTCTCGGCAAGGTGCTCTGACAATCTTTGCGACAGCTGAATCCCGGGGTAGAATGAAGCTACTGCAGCTTCAGGGAAGGCTGGCATGTCGATCTCATGTGTTCATCAAGAACGGCAAATGTGTTTGGAGTGCGAATTACCGGCATCCCGGGCCTAGCATGTGCGGTGTCGCGCAAAAAAGGAAGAAGAAGATGAAGCAGAAAAATGAAGTACCACAGATACAGGTGCCGGACGCGAGGTATCTTTGATTCGCCCTGGGGACTTTCATCACAGCTACACGCGACCAGCGAGCTACCATGAAGAAGAAAAAAAACTCGGCGTTTTTGCCCCCCCGCGCCCACACACGAAGCAATTGCCTCTTTCGGACCCCCCCTCACCACGGAAGCAATGGCGAGCGCTAATCCGACCGGGCCCGACCTTACAGTTGTTCCCGAGAATTTGGGAGCGGGCTGCGCTAATCAAATTGACATGAATGGCCCACAGCATGGACAGCCCTCGCGGATGTGAGCGAAGGGGTAGGTAGGGTTTCTGGTAACCAATGTTTCCCCTGTGCGGCTTGCTGTTGTTCACCTTTGATATTCAACACCCGAGTGCCATTCATATTCTAGCCCCACAAAATGTTTGCTGGCCCCTTTACAGCCCAGGCCAGGTCCTTCCGCTTAGATCCGAAGAGACGAATCAAAACAGGCGAAGAAAAACAGGAGCCAAGGTTGCCCACCACAAAACAGAGGTGCCCACGCCAAACACCTTGGTGGTGTAGCTCTCTCACGGAAGCCAAAGCGAGATGGCGTACTTTTGGTGTCTTGCCGCTCCCCAGCTCTTGGCGCAGCTCCGGGTGGTGATTGGCCGCTGAACGACAGCCACAATCGCAAGCGGCTGCTCCGGCGTCGTCGTGCCGCGCGGGGCGTCATGAACCACCGATGCCAACGCTTCTGGTTCGAGTGGCTGATCTTGATTTGCTTTCTCTCTTTTTTTTTTCTCCTTTTTTTTTTTCTCTTTTTTTTCTCTTTTTTTTTTTTTTTTTTTGCTGATCCGGAATTTTTTTTTGGGGGCGTCACTAACAAAAGAACGAGCGGGTGGTTTCCGCCTTGATTTCAGCCCAGAAGGTACCGCACAGGCAGAGCGCACCTTTGCAAGCGCCCAAGCAAAAGAACATTCCCGCTGTACGCGGTCAGGCGGCACAGAGATTCTTTCCCCGACATATGTGAGATGACTGTGTGGCGGGGAAGTCACACATCTGCCAACCCCAGCCGAGGGTTGGTGTCGGCGCCCCTCTTAGATACGTCTACTCCCCTCTGATGGCGGCATGTAAAAAAGAAAAGGCCTACTCGGCACGTTCTCCTCTTTTGGACTCGACCCGAGGGCAGCGGGTTGCCAGACCCGCGAGCCATCGACTCTCGTGATATCCTGCGTTGCCGCCTTGTGCGCCTCGATGTCGGACGACATTTTCGCTCTGCGTCGACGTAGCGAGCGCACAAGCCCGCATGGGATTCTTGTCACGTATCGTCAAAGCAATACCCAAACATCGAAGGGTGGGAATCGCTATGCTGGGGTAGCGAGCCCGAGTTAATTTGGAACCCGCATTGCGACGGCGGGTTCGTCCTTATTGCCATTTATTAACCTGCATCCCCCATGCTGCCCATCCCATCTGCCATGGCGACTGGGCCCTGCCCCGTCTGTCACCGCCAGGTTGGGCCCTGCATTTCCCAGGAGCATCGAAAAGCTTGGGATGAACGCGGGGTCCACGGTTTTATTTTATTTTATTTCTTTTTTACCTAACGCCGATCTCCCGCGGGAGTGTGGCATCGGCGACAACGATCAGGTGCCTCGGCCGGGGCGGGCGTACCTTGCGCGTAGGTAGGTACAGCACTTCTCGGCACCGATCCTCCGAAGGATAGCTCGGGGATAGAACATACCAGGCACAGGCACCTGGCTGGAACACGAACCCAGGGAAAAGGACGTAAGCTTGCGTTGCTTGCTCGCTCACCCAAGAGCCGCAGCAGCGCATCCCCAGTCTCCGGCTTACCCTGTGCCCTGATGGAAGTGGACTGTCGTATCCCAAGTGGCCAACGCGCATGCCGGTGGACCTGGCACAGTCTCACCCAAAACCCCCCACGTCCGTTGGGCGGCGGTAAAGCGCTGGGCCCGGCAGAGCGAGAGAGAGAAAGAGCCTGGCATAGTCGTCCGCTGAACCCGGGAAGAAAGACGCCGCCCAGGAAAAGAAGCCGACGAGGCGCAAAAAACGCGCGCGCACGCACGCGCCCAAGTTGAAATGACGACGATGCAAGACAAGATTTGATATTGGCTCGTCCGTGGGCCGC
>NW_008804549.1:3600078-3618819 GCF_000145635.1 Gaeumannomyces tritici R3-111a-1 | reverse complement strand
GTCGTCCGTCGGTCGGCCCCCCCCCCCCCCCCCCCCGTCCGGCATAAATGCAGATAGCGGCAGGCTCGCCCGATTTTTACCCGCTCTCCTCCCCCATTTCCAACCTGGAAATTAGTAGAGCAAGGGGGTGCCACGTGTGTTATGGCGGGCAAGGTGGTTCGTGTCTATGCCGACAGCGGCAAGTTTGGACGAACCTAGGCGCGCGCGCGGGCACGCTGAACGCCCGCCCGCACAACGACCGCCGACTAGCCCAAAATGCGACGGGTGGTCTTGGACGGTTGCCCCAAAAGCACAGCCAGCATGCAGGCGGCGCGACGTGCTCATCCGACCGACCGACCCAGGCACCACCACACCACACCGAGCCAGAGGGGGGGGGGTGTGGGTGGGTGGGTGAGTGGGTGCCCTGTGTGCCCTGTGTGCCATGGGCCCACTCCGCTTACCCTGACTGGGTCGTGCATTGGTACCTCGGTCGTTGTATGGCGGATACCTCGTCGTGACCTTCAGCCCAGGCTGCGAGGTTTTGCTTGGGCTGGATGGAAGAGCTCGTGGGCGGTCCGGTTCCGTCTTTGCTTCCCCCCCTCGCTTCCCACGCCCAGGTTTCCTTGCTCCACGCGCCATGTCCCTGCGCCCTCAGCTCTACCTGGGTGGGCGGCGGTTGCGCCCTATGCGCCGTAAGTCGTTTCGTTGCTTTGCTCCCACCGCTTATCAAATTGACATCATCTGTGCACCGGCGAACACGGCCGTAAACAGGAGTGCGGCTGTCGTGTTGGCTGGGCTACCTGTCTATTATTTAGGCGTCGCCGTGCTGGGGGGTTTTTATGACAGGCGACTCGCGTAGACTACCGATGTGATTTCTCCCTTCGCCGGAGGGCGTCAAAACCCACCCGTCGATTGGTGTGGTATCTTTCCATGGAGCAGACGGCCCAGTTTCTACCTCTGTGCAGGTCGGGCTCCGGTGCGGTCAACCACGCATCCAGGCCCGGATATCTCGCCCGGCAGCCTGGTTGAGCCTCATGGATCAGCACCTGCCAGCGGATGGCCCCTGTGCCTTACTACAGGTTGTAGCGAAAATGGATCGAATTCTGCCCCGTTGCACTTCTCAAAAGCCGGATGGCGGCAGGATTTCGTCATCTTTTTCTTTTGCGGGAGCCTGACCGGTCAGGCCCATGTATAGCAGCAGCAGCAGCAGCTGCAGTCCGTTGCTGTTACTGGCTTGGGGGAGGCGTGCAAGTCCCGTTTATCCCCGCCCCTTGAACTGGTCGAGGACAACCGTCGTTGGCGACCGTTAGTTGGCCCTGCCTGCTTTTCCGCCGTCTACCAGCTGGCGTGCCCGAAAAAGTGCCCCTTTGGCCAAGTTTCTCATCTCCACTCGCGGGGCCGCGCGCTGCAGGGGAAATAGGGATATCCCGCGCAAGCTTGCTTTCAGCGACGCCACACGGAGCCGGTAGCTCGTCTAGCCTCGTTTCGCAACATTTCTTTTCTTCTTCTTTTCTCCCCCCCTCTGCACTTTGGCGCCACAAATGGCCTCGCGCTCAGGTACTTTTTTCCTTTCTTTTTCTTTGTTTATTTTTTGTTTTGCTTTGCGCTACTGATCTGCCCTCGTCCCGAGCCACCCGAGACGTGTGGCTGCCGTCACAGCTTCGTCCTCGCAAAGTGGACAGAACCCTCCGATGCCAAGGAAATTCGTAATTTGTAGCCAAGGGACGTCTTGTGAAAGCGTGAGGTGACTGGAGGCGATATATTCGCCATGGGAACCATTCCGGCACGTCGTCCGCGTCGGGTGCGGCCCCTCGGGGATCCTCAAGGTTACTCAAATCGCCGACCACTATATGATCAAAGTCACAAGGGCGCACACGCCGCTGCTAGGCGGAAAGGGTGTCACCGCAGGGACCAGCAGCCGAGGCGCTCTGTGTGCCCGCAGCCTACCGTGATTTCACACACCCCCCCTCCGGCTGCTTCGTCACCATCCCCAGCAGATCAGGTCGAGGGCAACCGGAGAAAACGCTCCAAAGTATTGTAGCCGGCTGGCATGGCGGGCGGACTGGCTCTCTGGGGCTCCCCGTCCGTGTCACCTGCTGATTTCGGGACCTTGCAGTATGCCCCTGGCGAAGCACGGAGCCTCTCGTGCGGCTGGGAGAAACACGAAGAGCAAAAAAAGCAACGGTGCCTCTAGAGTGTGGCGAAGGAAGGGGAGAAAAAAAAAACAGGGACACCTACAGAAGCGTTGGGCAAATAGTTCTCTGCACCGACCTAATTCACCTGCGAGTGTAAAGGGGTGGCGTGATGGTCGTGAAGGGAACGTGCGGTGCCGTCTTGCTCTCCTTGACGTGCCCGTCCCATCCATACCCTTCAGAGACATGCCGCCATGTAGCACAAGCACATATTTCCGACGCCGGACCGATGCTGGCGAATCGCGAACCTTCCGATCTCCGAGTGGGCAGGACCACCCACCATCTCCCGCCAGCCTGCCCCCTCGAGCGGCCGGGATAGCGATCGGCCCAGTCGCGACGTCACCTGGAGGCCAGAGCAGGTTGCCGGAGGCCGCTCGTCTCGGGGCAATCAATCGGTCCTATGGTGAAATCCACCCACACAAAATACGCTGGTATGGACCTGGATCGCTGACGAGGCGTTCTTTCTCGCGCCCGTCCGTCCATGGCAGCTACCTGGGTACCTAGTTGGGCATCCACGTAGCCTACCACGGCAGCCAAGCAAGTGTATGTATTTCGGACAACGATAAATCTGGACGTGTTTGGAGACCCGCCCCATCCCTGTTTCTATATCCTTTTCTGCTTCTCAACTTTGTTGGAAGCCGGCCAAGGGTCGCACAAGGCCTAGAACTTAGCATGCACGGGTCGAGGGCGTCGAGACTAAGAGACGGAGAGATCGGCATCTCCTGGCGGGGAGGCTCCGACTCGGAGGTCACCAGTCGCGTATGGAGCCTGTCGTGGTTGGGGATACATAGAAGTATACTGGATGGGGTCTATGGTGGGCCTTGCTTTGTGTTTAGAGGATAGAATCTTTTCCCATGGACTGGCACATACGAAAGTCCTCTACTCCCATTAATTGCTACCACCAACTTGTAGCCACGGGCACATCTCTTTGCCTACTTCTTATATACGTATATATTCTTTTCTGTCCCTTCCATTCTGCAGTAGATAGCGACGTGCCGTAGCACACCTCTCCTGGGGGCAAGTTCGTCTTGGAACGCAACAAGTTCCGTCATGTCTTCTGTCTCACTGGAATAACTTTTCCGCCAAACAATCCTGCAAGGGATCCTTTGTGGTAGGAATGGCCACAAGTAGGAGGAGAAGGGTCAAGAAAAGAACGGCGGGTTGGGGTAGCCGAGACGCAAATTGCTCTGTACCCGGCACATAACTATTAATTCAAGGCTATATCTAAAGTACCCATCTAGTCCCATCACTGTAAAGAGACAGGGAAAGGAGAGGCAGCCTCGTTGTTCTATAGACATCGTTCCTTGGCGTTCAATCACTCGAATCCGTCTACCGAGCCTAGCCTGGCTCATCCCGAAACGGTACCTCGGTTTGACTGGACTTCGCTTAGTTCGGCAGCCTCATCACAAGGCCATTCGAGATCTCCAGAGTGACCTTCCCTCCTTCGCCTTGCAAGAGTCTAACAGACTCCAGGTCCCGGACGACCCAGTCGGGCCCCGCGGAGGTGACCTGCTCGACCGTGTGGCTCGTAACGAGGCCGAGGACTTTGCAGCCGGCGGCCTTTCCTGCGCGGATGCCGGCGGGGCTGTCTTCTAAAACCAGCACGCCGGCGGCCTCATCCCGGAGACCGAGTCGATCCAGGCCCATCTGGTAGCAGGCCGGGTCGGGCTTGCCGTTCTCGACCGACTCGGACGTGATCAGGTGCTCGGGCTTCGGGAGGCCCAGGACATCGAGCCAGCCGCTAACGAGGCCGCGTGTTGCTGATGTCACGATGGCCCAGGGGCTGCCGGCGGCACGGATCGCGTCCAGAAGCGCCCGAGCACCCGGTATCTCCTCGGCGTCCTCGCCGTACAGCTTCGGGATGGCTGCCTCCATCCGGCTGACATCTGTATAGGCGGGTGCGTGAGCCATGTTAGCTGAGCTGGGCAGCCCGCAGTCGCGGCGTACCGAGTTTTATCGGGCCCCCGAGTCCATGCCCTCGTCTTGGAGCGATGGCCGCTGATAAGGAAACGGATAGTGAAGCGCCCCCCGCAGTGGCCTCTGATCTCCTCCGCTAACTCACACTCGTAGTTGGCCTTTTCAGGAGCGTAGTGCTTCAGGACATCAACGCTCCGGCGGCCGTGTGATGTCTCGAGAATCACGTTTGGGTCAACCCCGATTTCCTCTCCAACGCTGCACCAGGGGAACAATTCATTGTCAGCCACTCTATATTTGGCACTGGCGCTGCCCGTCTTAACATCATCTCCCTCCGCCGCTCTTCTGCTCGCAACATCTTGACATGACATACGTGCTCCAGTGTTTCACGATGGCATTGGTCGAATCAATGATGGTGCCGTCCATGTCGAAGAGGAAGCCATTGAGGGCGATCCGCTCGGGAGGGGCCGTGTAGCTAAACTCCATTTTCGAATCGTGCAGGGGGCGTCCAGACAAGCCTGTTTCGTGTTACTCTGAGAGGTGACGCGTTTATAAAGCGATCAAGAAGGAAGGGATGCTGTCGTGGGTGGGCCTGCCGGGTTGATCGGGGAAATAGGCAAGGAATGGAAGTCTGTGACGGCAAAAGCACAGATGGAGCAAGTCAGACGGGAGCGAGAGATAACGGAATTGGTCTAGCAGTGCGCAAGGGAGGGAGGTATATGCTGTGCGAGCCCGTTTTATTTCCCAAAATCTGCGGCGGCGGAGTTGGCGGTCAGCGCCGCCGCCGACTCAGCCAACCGAATCTGCGCATGGGATTTTTTGTGCGGCCTGTTTGGGAAGCTCCGCTCTGGTAGCTCAGGGGCTAACTTTACTCAGTCGCGATTTCCATGCGCCCACTCGGCGTGTCGAATTCCAGAACCATGCTCGCCAGCGTGGGGATCTGGCCCGTTTCGACTCTAGAGGCCGTGAAATAATATACGGAATGTCGCCGTGGGGGAGGTATCCCAAAACAGTCGAGAACTGCATATCTGGACACAGATCGGTGGGGATTTCGCTCCTGCTCATCACTTTATTCATGAAACCAAAGGCTCGCCTTGACACGCAGACTCGGTTAATCGTTGGAGTGGATCATCATGAACCGTCGCCCGAGCCGCATGACGTTGAGAGACACGTGTATTCTGTTGGTTGTTGCAACTCTAGTTAACGCAGTATCGAGACCATCGACTTAACGGCTTTCATTTTGATGATCCTGTTACAGGGATCGGAATAGCAACGTGGGAGAGAAGGGCGGTGACTGCCGCTACAGAAGTAGGAGTCAGCTACTTACCATCCCGCTATATGGATAGTCGTGGCTCTTCGTTTGCTTCTCGCCCCCGATCCCATGGTTGTTGGAACGTGGGGTGGATGCGGGCAGGTGGGGCAGCTGCCGGTCATCTCAAGCGTTATCTTATCAGGAAAGTGGAGGGTGGGCAAAAAATAGGCGGATGGGGTACGAACAAAAAAAAAATCCAGGCGCATCGGTGTGCCTTGAGTGTTGTCCCGCTGACTTCCCGTTTGGCAAAGGACAGCGTCACCACCTTCAGATCGCATTGGGTAGTTATTATTTGAATTCCATAAAGGCCCTGCGACGTGCCTCTGGTCAAAATGGCGGGCTCAATTAATAAACCCAAAAGTATGCGCGGCCCCTGGCTCCTGTCACTGTCGTGTCGCGCGCGGCGATTATGGTGGAATCGCTTCTCTTGCTAACCTCAAAATTTTGCAGAGCCCATGTCCAAGCGGACTACCAGTCGGCTACGGAATAAAATCGAGAAGAAGTCCAAGGCGAAGCAGCGGAAGGACAGGAAGCTAGCAAAGAAGAACCCAGAGTGGCGCTCAAAGCTCAAGAAAGATCCCGGGATTCCAAACCTCTTCCCATACAAGGAGAGGCTCCTGCAGCAAATCGAGGAAGCCAAGATCCAAAAACAGGAGGAGCTCTGTCGGAGGAAAGAGGCGGCCAAGGCGGCCAAGGCACAGAAGGACGATACCGGCGCAGATGATGCCGCTGAGGGCGCTGGTGTCGGCGATGGCCACATGGGAGACGACGGCGAGATGATGGACGAGGACGACGTCGACGAGTTGGATCCCATGGCTGCCCTCATAGCGAGCGCCCGTGCTGCCGCTGAGAAGTATGACGAGGATCTGGAGACTGACGACGACTCGGGGATGGACGACGGCGATCGCGACAACAACGACGACTCGTCGGAGGGAGACGAAGACGAGGGCGCGATCGAAGTGACAGGAGGAGCAACATCGCGGAAGGCATATGACAAGGTCTTCAAGCAGGTTGTCGAGCAGGCCGACGTCGTCCTCTACGTTCTCGATGCCAGGGATCCTGAGGGCACCAGGTCAAGGGACGTGGAGCGATCCGTGATGGCGGCGGCGAGCGGCGGAAAGCGACTGATCCTGATCCTCAACAAGGTCGATCTGATCCCGCCACCCGTGCTCCGCGGCTGGCTTGCGCACCTGCGCAGGTACTTCCCTACGCTTCCGCTGCGGGCCTCCAACGCGGCGCCCAACGCCAACACCTTCAACCACCGAGACATGACGGTTCAGAGCACGAGCTCGGCATTGTTCCGCGCGCTCAAGTCATTCGCCGCGGGCCGCAACCTCAAGCGTGCCGTTTCCGTCGGCGTGATCGGCTACCCCAACGTCGGAAAGTCGTCCGTCATCAATGCCCTCATGTCCCGCATGGGCGGCCAGCGCTCTGCCTGTCCCGCAGGTGCCGAGGCCGGCGTCACCACGTCCATCCGGGCGGTCAAGATAGACTCCAAGTTGACGCTGCTCGACTCTCCTGGGATTGTCTTCCCCTCGACCACGGCGACCTCTTCGGCAGCGTTCGTGCCCAAGAACAAGGCCGAGGCTCACGCACACCTTGTGCTGCTGAACGCAGTGCCCCCCAAGCACATTGAGGACCCCATACCTGCCGTCACTCTGCTGCTCAAGAGGCTTTCAGCATACCCAGAGCTGTCACGGAAGCTTAGTGAGGTCTACGACCTGCCGCCACTCCTGTCCAACTACGAAACCGGCGACGCGACCACGGACTTTTTGGTGCAGGTGGCGCGGAAGCGGGGCCGTATCGGCCGCGGCGGCATTCCAAACATTGCTGCGGCGGCCATGACCGTGGTCACGGACTGGCGTGACGGGCGGATCCAGGGGTGGACCGAAGCCCCAGTGCTTGCGGTATCCGTAGATGGCAAGGCCGCTGCGGCTAACACGGGCTCCGTCACTGTTGTGAACGACGAGGCCACGCTGCCGGACCAGAAACAGATCGTTACCGAGTGGGCCAAGGAGTTCAAGCTCGAGGGCCTGTGGGGCGCTCTTGACGATGCGGTGGCTGCCGGGCAAGAGGATTCGATGCGGGAGTAAGACGATAGCGGACGCTCTGGGTCATGATGGCGGAGGGCGTGGACTGCAAAAGTACGATCACAAGGGGCGTTTCTGGCGTTCATAAAACACGGGCTTGTTTGCTCTTGGCATTCGATTTTACGACATTAAGATCCCCCTGACCAGCGACTTGTGATGTCGCACTGAACTTTCAAATCGTTTTCCTCCATGTGCTAACATACTGGGCCACCTAGCCTTCGGCTTGTCGGGATGGGGTCGCAGAGATCTTGTGCTCGTTTCAACTCCCACCGTCAGCCGACATCGCAACCATGGCAAAGATATGCAGGACAAGCAGCGGCAGGCGTGACTTGGAGCGAAGCTGATTAAGTCTCGTTCGGCAATGAAAGGCCCCTGACAAACATGTCACAAAGAGCACATGGCCAACTCGCCCTCCCTTTGTCTGGACACAACAAAGCCATGGTCTCACGTAGCAGGGTTCTTCGAACTGAAATGTAGGCTCCATGATAGTCACAAAGAGTGTCTACATAAATTCAGGCCAAAATGCTTCACTCTGACGTCGACGCTCCCTCCCACACCACGCCCACCTACTCACTACAGCCTTCAGCCATCAACAGCGGGGAAACCATCTGCCAGCATCATCCATTTCCCTCATCTCACATCACCTACACCATTACGATGGAGGCACACCGATCCTGGCTGGAGGAACTCCCTGTCGAGCTGCAGGCCGAGATCGCCAACTATCTTGAGGGTCCCGACCTTATTGCCTTCCGACAGGCTTCCCCCGAATTGGCGGCAGCGGCGTCAGGCGCCTTCGGAACGCATTTTCTCCCCAGTCTAACTACGGACCTTAGCCGGCGCAGCCTGTCCCGGCTCCTCGGGGCCGTGGGCTTCCCCCACCACCGCCGCCGGGACCGCGTGCTTCACATCGTCCCCTGGGCGCAACATCGCATGTCCTACGTGCAGCGGCCCAACGACTGGGCGCGTGACGCCGCCACGGGCCGGCTCGACCTGGCAACCCCAACGGGGCGGGCGGTGCTATCGTGCATCCGCGACGGCTTCCACGGCTACCGCTCTTTCGCCATCTCCGACGAGGCCTGGAACGACCCGGGTGTTCCGCCGCCGCCGCCGCCGCCGCCGCCGCAGCAGCAGGGCGCCGGCGGCAACGATAGGGGGCCGATGCACCTGTACCCGACTGACGCGCTCGCCCTCGTGGTGGCGCTCGCGGCGGACCCCACGAACCCGGCGCCGGTGACGGCGCTCGAGGTCTCCCTGCGGAAGAGAGGTATTGATGAGCCCCTGCTCGACCCCGAGGCCCTGCGCCGTGCTAACTGGGACTCTTTGAAGACGCTCCGCTTTGACGTGGAAGAGATGGCCGACCCCGCCGACCCCGCCGTCCGGCCTTTTATCCATACCCTGCTCGATTCGGCGCTAAATCTCGAAACGGTCGAGATCCGGGGCGGGGAGGTGCCAATCGCGTGCTGCGTCGCGCTGCTGTCTCAACAGCAGCGCGTAATCCGCAGCCTTAAGGTTGGAGGCCGACGCGGCCGCCTGAGCGGTGCGTCACCACTGGTGCTCCGCGATTGGATGGAGTCCAACCTCGGCGGCGATAAGCTCGAGTCGCTGGAGTTCGACTGCATCTACCTCGAAGGCACCTCGGGCGATGTCAACCCTTGGGAAGGGGTTCTCGCCAGGGTGCACGCCGCGTTCCCCAACCTCAAGAGGTTCAAGATGATGAGGTGCGGGATGGTGACGGTGGCCTTTGAGTACGAGGCCCAGTTCATGTGCCCGCTCTTCCAGATACTGACCGCAAGGCTAGGCCCGGCCAGGACCGGCTGCCCATCCGGCGATTGTGTTTTGAGCCATGGGCGGTGCTGCGCCGCCTTTTCGGACGAGCACGGCGGCACCTTCCGCCTCATGTCGGTGCCTCAGTTCGTCCAGCTCCCCCCAGGTCAGAGCGGCCCCCTGCAGTCCACGCTCCACGATTTCGATGTGGAATACGAGCTTGGGCCCGAGGGAGCGGCCGAGGGCATGAGGGGCGCGCTGAGCGACATGGCTCAGGGCATGACTCGTCATTCTCAACTCGACCCTTGCCCAGGAAGGCTGGCTCCGGACCCGAACCAGGCCTGATTAAGGCAGGTGATCCCCCACCCATCCCCCTCGGGGACACTTTCATAACCCCCTTCTTCTACGGCACAGAATGGCCGGACGCACAATACATCCCCTCCCTTACGGGATGAACAGATGCATTCGGCACACCCCGGTGGAGAGTAACCGGTGATTTCCAGAATCTAGATAATTTGTATAGAACAACCTAACCCTTGAATGTCGTTGATTGGCCGCTGCGGGCAGCGACCCGACCCCGCAGAACCCCTCAGCAAGTTGAGCCGCGACAAAGCGAGGACTCGCCCACAGGCTCACGTCACTGTCGATAGGAGCAGCCCCCTGGCAAGGGCGATATCGGTCGGGCTGGCCCGACGGTGCGGAGGGGAACGGGCATGAAGGTCCAACCAACTCCCCTGCTGGAGCCGCCACATCCATCCGCGCTTCCTACGTTCCTGGCCGAGACACTGTGTGTGCACCTGATGAGAGGCTAGCCGCGGGAATTGGAAATCTCTGTGTCACTGAAACAGACCACACACTAAATAAGCTTCCGAAGCTGCGACTTCTCCAAACGTGCTCCCTCCCGTGCTCCTGCTTCCTTCTTCCACAATGGCATCAAGGCGAATTGGCCTCTCACTGCCGCTGTCAGCACCGAAAACCACAGCCCGAACCTTGTACTCGCCGCATCACACGCTCTGCAGAGTTCCGATAATAGCCAGAGCCGGCCTGTCGAAAGCTCAGATCAGGATGTCGACCATAGCTTCCTTCAAGATCCCCAAGGTGGCCAACGAGCCGAACGTGAGTGTTCCCGGGATGCTCAGAAGGGCAAACGTCGGACGGCTTCGCATCTGGACCGCGGCTCACATGGGAATGCGACATTGCAGCAACACTATGCGAAGGGCTCGGCCCAGCGGGAGGGGCTGACTGCTGCCCTCGAAGCTCTCAAGAGCAAAGGGCCCCTGGAGGTACCAATTGTAGTCGGAGGGAAAGAGGTGAGTAGACGGATACCCATGCCTCATATCCATGCCTCGAACTCGGTTCTTTCCCAGCTTCACATGTGGTCGGTCCGAGTTTGTTATCTGACTATAGCCACGGATATGGATGGATTCAGATCAAGACGTCGTCGACCGGGACCCAGGTGAACCCTGCGGATCACAAGACGGTAATCGCAAAATACTCCAAGGCGTCTCCTGAGGATGTCGGCCGCGCGATCGAGTCGGCCCTGGCGGCCAAGGCCAGCTGGGCGTCTCTCCCGTTCCACGACCGGGCGGCCATCTTCCTCAAGGCAGCCGACCTCATCTCGACCAAGTACCGCTACGAGATCATGGCGGCGACGATGCTGGGCCAGGGCAAGAACGCGTGGCAGGCCGAGATCGACTCGGCGGCAGAGCTGTGCGACTTTTTGCGCTTCAACGTGCAGTACGCAGAGGAGCTGTACGCGCAGCAGCCGCAGCACAACTCGCCGGGCGTGTGGAACCGCGTCGAGTACCGGCCGCTCGAGGGCTTCGTCTACGCCGTGTCGCCCTTCAACTTTACGGCCATCGCCGGCAACCTCCCAGGGGCGCCGGCGCTCCTGGGCAACGTGGTGGTGTGGAAGCCGTCCGACTTCGCCATTGGGTCCAACTGGCTACTCTACAACATCCTCCTGGAGGCGGGCCTGCCGCGCGACGTGGTGCAGTTCGTGCCGGGCGACCCAGAAGAGGTGACCAAGGTGGCGCTCTCGCACCGGCAGTTCGCGGCGCTGCACTACACGGGGAGCACGGCCGTGTTCCGCAAGCTGTACGGCCAGGTGGGCGCGGGCGTGGGCGAGGGCCGGTACGTGTCGTACCCGCGCATCGTGGGCGAGACGGGCGGCAAGAACTTCCACGTGGTGCACTCGTCAGCCGACGTCGAGAACGCGGCCGTGCAGACGGTCCGGGGCGCGTTCGAGTACCAGGGGCAGAAGTGCAGCGCCACGTCGCGCCTGTACGCGCCCGAGTCGCTCTGGCCCCAGCTGAAGCAGCGGCTGGTGGAGGAGACGGAGAAGCTCAAGGTCGGGGACCCTGGGGACCACGGCAACTTCATGGGCCCCGTGATCCACGAGGCCTCGTTCAAGAAGCTGTCCGGGGTCATTGACGAGGCCAAGTCGGACAGCAAGCTGAAGCTGCTGGCTGGTGGCAAGTACGACGGTTCCAGGGGCTACTTTGTGCACCCGACAATCTACGAGACGACAGACCCGCAGCACAAGCTGCTCTCGACGGAGCTGTTTGGCCCGGTGCTGACGGTGTACGTGTACGACGACACCGGGGCGGACCCGGCGGCGGCCTTTGGCGAAGTGTGCAAGCTGGTGGACTCGACGTCTGAGTACGGGCTGACGGGGTCCGTGTTCGCGGCGGACCGGGCGGCGGTGCGGTTCGCCGAGGAGGCGCTACGGGGGTCGGCGGGCAACTTCTACGTCAACTGCAAGAGCACGGGCGCCGTGGTGGGGCAGCAGCCCTTCGGCGGCGGCCGGGCCAGCGGCACCAACGACAAGGCGGGCAGCCAGAACCTCCTCGGCAGGTTCGTCAGCGTCCGCACCATCAAGGAGGAGTTCAACACGACGACGTCGGTGCTGTACCCCAGCAACCTGCCTTGAGAAGGCCAAGCAAGCAAGAGGGGCACGCGCCGGCTGTCCGGGAGTGGGAGCCGGCGAGGCTCTGCTGCCGGCGGGCAGGTTTGGGTCTCGGCAGTGGGTCTGATGACTGGTCGCCTCCTGATGGGTCAGTCGCTGCTGTGGGCATCATGTTTCGCACGTGCGTGCCGTGTGTGTGTTGCTTAGAGGGCACTCTGTTGATAGGGTTCCTAGAACAAGCTGCCTGCCGAAACTGTAGGTGGGCAAGTATATCCGGTATCCAACTAGGTATATACTACTTTTACATAAGCACGTACAAGTACTGGCTACGATCACGAGGAATGCGTGAGTGCTCCAGGAAACTGGACGCGAGTATCTAAATGCCCGTCAAACGCTTCTTGTCATGCCAGACGGCAGGTGGAGGGGACGCATCCGAGTCAAGCGAGTGCCCGCATTGTCCGAATAGGGATTCCATGCACAAGGCAACCAGCTAGGGAGAATTCGCGAAGGATAAGCACCGACAAAGGTAGCTCCGGCCTTATTACGACGTGGTGGTCGTAACCATGTGGGCAAAGGCAATGGCTAGGAATCAAGCCTAGGGAGGTGTGGGGATCGGAAAGACGAAAAAATGTTGCTCATTATTTGGTTTATGCGGTGAAAAAAGACAATGAAACAAAAAAGCTTGACGCTCAGAAGCATGAAATTGAGGCGGAGGCTCCGTGTTCGTTTCCAGGTAGCATCCTATCAAGCAAGCACGGGCTTGCGGGCACGGACCAGACGACATCCACCCCCCAAAAGGTAGTCGCGTGCCTCGTTTCCAATTCCCGACCAACGTGGTCGAATTCTCGATCCTGATTGGCTCGCAGAGGAACGACGTTCGACGAGCAAAGCGTCGAACACTCGCCCCCCCTCCGGGGTAAGAGCACAGGTAGCCAAACGTTGCACGTTTCCTGCCCACTTTGAGCGGCTGGATGAACTTGCCCTTCCCCGAGGTACCTGGACAGGCAGGCAGAGGGCGGTATGGTATCTGGACGGCCTGCGCAGTAGGTAGGAAGGTGGCAGGCAGGCAGGCAGGTAAAGGAGCTCTCTCTCTCTCTTTCTCGCGTGCTATCGCTGGACGCGCGGCTGGACTGGACTAAACTGGCCCATCCTACGACTACCCTGATGAAAACAGACGAGGGTATGACGGCCCTGATGCTCTCCCAGCCGGACCTTCCCTGAGGGCCCTCCCTCCCTGCTCCATCACTTCCCCCCCCAAAAGGTACCTCCAGAAGGCCGTGTGCCCAGGTATTGCTATCAACCCTGGTCCAGGCACTTAGCTCCCCTGGCGCTCGCTCGTGCGGGCAACTTTTAGCTTGTCAATCCGCGTCCCATCCCATCCCATGGCTTCCCCATCCCGTATCTACCTACTCCCAACCTACCCACCACCACCACCACCGGCCGGCCAGCTTTGCTTCTTTGTTATCAACACATTTGATTCACATCCCCCTTTCGCATCCATCTCTTAACTCTGAAGCCGACAAAGCATCGACGGCTTCCTCCCTCCTGGCCATACACCCCCCACCCCGTCGCTGGCAAACAATGCTTCTAGGACCCGACCGCTTGCATATCCTCAGAGGCAACCGCGACTCCGTCTTGTAGCACGTGCTCTTTTATTTTGTGTCTTCCTCGTGGTCGGTCTAACAATCCATTGCTACATTAGCCTGTCTTGGGGGCACTCTTCTTTTTCCTTTTTTTTTTGCCCTCCGCATCACCTATTTGCTCTTTGGTTCTCTCTCTTTCTCACTGGCATTGCTCATTGCCCCTGAATCCAAACCACATCCTCTCCTCCGACTCGCCTAGGCTTGGCGAGACGGAGCTAAAGTTGAGATAGCAGATTCCCAGTACGTACGTACCACGAGACAGTGCATCTTCGTCAGCGCCACCACTCCAGGTGTTGGTCCGGGCCTTGAAGCCAACCCTGCCTGAGGCGACACGTCACCTATCTACTTGGTCCAGCCGGCGCGATGCCTCGTGCAACACATCCCCTCACCCCGGCCTCGTCCACCGACCTCAAAAGCCAGGATGGCAGCAAGCAGCTCGCCTCGCTCCAAATGTCTTTCGAACTCCCGCCACCAGCCCTAAGTGGTGCCCAGGCCAAGGCATCTCCAGCCGACTCGGAATCGAGCCCCCGGCAGAGTCAGGCCAAGACGCAGTACCCACTGCAAGCAAGCGAGACGGTCAAGTCTCGACGTAGGCCGTCGACTCTCCAAGGCAGCGCGGCGCTGGTGACGGCTGCCAAGGACTCGTTTGCGCTGCCGCCACCGCCGACGAGGTCTCGCAAGATCATCCAGATGCAGCCCCGGACACAGGACGAAACCGAGGTCCAGTCGTCGGGCGGCGGCAGCGGCGGCAAGAGCGGCGGCGCGAAGTCTAGCGCAGCCGCCGTCGGCTCGGGGGCGGCCGTGGGTGGCAGCTCGACAGGCGCGGGGGCGTCGGCGGCCGGCAAGAAGAAGCAGTCGTCGGCCACGAGCGCCGCCGGCCGGAAGATGGCGAGGAAGACGGCCCACAGCCTGATCGAGCGCAGGCGGCGGTCCAAGATGAACGAGGAGTTCGCGACGCTCAAAAACATGATCCCGGCCTGCACGGGCGAGATGCACAAGCTAGCGATCCTCCAGGTGAGCAGCGCAATTTTGAAATGACAAGATAGGGGTTGGGGTAGGGCCGGCGAAAGGGACGGGCCGGACATGTGGCAGCCGACGACTGACATGCTCATCTCTCTCTCGTCTGACCTTGGCAGGCCTCGATCGAGTACGTGGGCTACCTGGAGGACTGCGTGTCCAAGCTGAAGGCGCAGCGGGAGGACGCGTCGGCGCCGATGGAGCTTGCGCCGCCGCCCATGACCACATACGATGGCGCCGACGAGGACCAGCATCACCGGCTCGGATCAGGTCCCGGATACGACGCGTACATGGCGAACTCGGGCGACGACGACGAGGACGGCGACGTCGACATGCACGGGGGCGCGGAGCTCCCGTCGCCGACCTTCACGGCCAAGGCGGCGGCGGCGGCAGCGCATGCGGCGGCGTCGTCGACGACGCACTCGACGTCGGTCTCGCCGGCGCTGCTGGGCGCCGACTCGCGGCGGCAGCGCCACGACTCGTACTCGTCGGCCGTCTCGACGCCGGTCCTGGGCCCCGACGGCCGGCGCTGCAGCCTGGCGTCGGCCACGACGCCGTCGCCCGCCTTCGGGCCCCAGACGTACCCGGCCGGGCTCCCGTACTCGTCGCGCCCCGGGTCGGCGCTGACGAGCCCCGCGCTGCAGCCGCTGCGCGACGTGGACCACGAGGCGACGGCGGCGCTGCTCATGCTCAACAGCGACCGCCGCGGCGCCGCCAACGGCCCGGTCGGGGCAAGCGGCGCCGGGAGCAGCACCGGCAGGGGCATGAGTGTCCGAGACCTGCTGAGCACCTGAAGAGGAGGGAGGCAGGCAGGCAGGCAGGCAACTAATTTCGGCCCAGCCTTGACACGAGCCCGAGATCTTTTCACAATGATCCCTGATGATGGCCCGGGAACCCCTCATATTACAGCCGACCTATGGTTCATGGAGTACAACCTCCTTGCAGACCCAGCCAGTCCCAGGTTGGTGGGCGAGGCGGGGACAGCATATGTATAAGAGAAAAAAGCAAAGCAGGCAGCACTATCACTTACCTGCCGAGTGAGGGGCCGAGTGAGGGGCCGAGCAGGGAAACAAAAGAAGGGGGCCAGAACAACCATGGATAGACGGATGGATCGATGGATGTGTGGGGATAGGATGTCGCATGGATGCGATGCTACCAAACCTACATATACAGCAAGCACCTGTGTGTGGACGGATGGCATGCCGTGACACCCTTTCGGTCATGGTAACCGGTGGCCGGTGAACAGTTCAGCCCATATGATCGTCGAGGGCGAGTGGTCCTCGCTTGAATAATTGGTATTTATTGGCATCTGATACTTGGCTTGGTAAGTATTTTATCTACCTAGGTGTCTGTCTACACACGTTTTCTTTCTTCTTCTTTTTTTTCTAACCAACTCAAAAGCGCACGCAAGGGGTGGACGCACAAGACGCGTTCTAGATCCCAAGGCTCCTTAGTCTAGGGGTCCTAATGTCCAGGAAGTGGGCAGATGGGCACCGCAGGTGTGGCCGTCGGGGCGGGCGCTGATTGGGCGGGGTGGGCTGCAGGTGCTGAGCACGGGTTGTGGTTGTTGCAGCACGTTTCACAGGCTGTTCTGCATCGTACGAGGCTCGGGCGAAAACAGCCGGCCCACGTCCCTCGATCCCTGTGGGACGCGGCGGTGTGGCACGTGACACCCCTGCCCAGAGCCTTGGGGTCGACCGACAGAACAGAGCCCAGCACCGGCAGGAGTCATGGATGCTGCTGGGCTGGGCTGCAGACGGCTAGGTAGAAGGGACCCTTGCCGCAGACCGTCGGTCGGGCCCATCCACCAGGCCCAGCCCACCGCACGGGCAGCGCCGACCAGCGGCAAGGCGCTCCACTCGCTCGCATCGCGGCCCATGTATAAGTCGTTGTTGATATCCCATCTGGCATTTTCCCTGCCCTGTGCCTTTTGCTCTTCTTGGCCCCTCGCTCTTTTGTTTTTTTGTTTGTTTGTTTCTTTCTCTCCCTCTCTCTCCCACACCTAAACTGTCCCACCCTGTCTACTGTTCCGCCTGACTCCTCTCTTCAGAGAGACGGGAAAGCACACCATCCATCATCGCCCAAAGGAAAAGGAACAGCACAAACAACGCAAACAAAACACCACAGCCATGATGCCGTCAACAGTGTCCGAAAGCACCATCAGCATCGGCTACCCGGAGTCGGACATGTCCAAGGACGACATCATCGCCGACCTCCGCCGCCAGCTCCAGGAGGCCTCGCTCAGCAGCGCCGCGTCCAGCGCCGGCGAGTCGGTGGGCCGCGGCAGCAGCAGCAGCAGCTCGCGCGGCCGCCGCCGCAGGAGAAACAGGAACCGCGGCGGCGTCGACGGCAACGGCGCCAACGCCGTCAGCACCGCCCTCACCACGCACTTTGCCAGCCAGAGGAATTTCCGGCCAAACCCCCACCACCACAACCAGCAGCAGCAGCAACAACAGCAGCAGCAATATCACGCACCGCCGCCGCACGAGTATCAGCAGCAACAGGCTGCCCCGATACATCCGGGAGGCGCCCCCGCCCAGACGGCCGAGAAGAAGAAGGGGGTCCCGCGTCTGCAGCTGGGGCTCAACCTCAACGTCGACCTCGAGCTCAAGGCACACCTCGAAGGCGAGTTGACAATCGCTCTACTGTAAGTCTTTGAATTCGATTTCTCATTTGGTTTTACTCCCTCCCCTGTTTCCTTACCTCTGCCCATATCACATCACCAGGTGAGGTATGGGGTAGTAGAAACATACAAAAGAAGGAGAAACAAACGGCGCCATCTTGTGGAGAGGAACAGCAGACTGACCCCAGCCCTCACCTTAACGCTATTGGTCACAATAGTAATGATTAAATCAAAAATACCGCATGGCAACCGTCCGTCGTCGTCATCCCGTCTTCCCCAACACCAAACCAAAAAAACAGAGTCGAAGACAAACCGTCAACCAGACCCACGTCTTCCACCGAGCTCAAGCTCGTCCCCTCGCCCTCGCTCCTCCGGGAAGGCGGCTGCGCGCGCGGTGTCACGACCACGGGCGGCCGCGAGGTCTTCTTCATGCGCGTCGGCCGCCTGCGCCTCGCCCGGCGCTGGCTCGACGGCACGGGCCCCGCCGCCCTCATCGTCGCCGTCGCCGCCCTCGGCTTTGCGGCCGGCTACGTAACCGCCAGTCAGCGGATCCTGCCGGATCACCATCACTGCCACGCGCCGCCCTCGTTCTCGTTCCCCTCCTCCTCCTCCTGTCTCGGCCTGGCGACGGTGCCACTGTCAACACAGCCGCCGCCTCTGCTGTCCTCGGCTTTTCTTGCTGGGTAGCCCGCGTTTTGCTGAAAAGCTATTTACCTCGGCGACGCTCGAGTTCCGTTCCTCGTTTCTTTTTTTTTNTTTTTTTTTTTTTGCTCTCTCTGTGTTAGGCGTCCCCCCTCACATAGCGACCCATGTGTCTTTAGCGCTACCGTCTGTATTATGACAATTATACCCTGTCCCCATTAGATCGAGTAATAGGACGGGTTGGGTTGGCGTTTTGCGGTAAAATATTTGGGACGCAACATCCGTTTTGGTATCCACAGCACGGTGATTTTACCGGCAACTTTCCGTTTGCATGTACGAATAGAAGAAGAAGAAAAAAAGCAAAAAAGTTGACTACCGTTGCTGGTTTGCCACCATCCAGTGACTTGTCGACGTGATCGGTTGGCCCTACTTTTCGTATTCGCCCCAAGTGACATCGACTTATAGTAAAGGTCGTGGTTTCCCACGGGCTAGTCGCTCGCTATTGATGGCCTCTTCATGGGACAAAACCAGCCCTGTCAAGTACGGTATCCGCAAGAGTAAGGACCATCAAGCGAGGCGACAAACGTTCAGACCTCAAAGATAAAAATTAGCAAGGCAGGCTGGCATGTGCGTAGGTATAATGACACCATGCCCCCC